>NW_006284935.1:105930-111600 GCF_000327345.1 Myotis davidii
TCCTACTTATGAATATATCCTAAGAAACATGAACCACCAATCAGAAAGAATGTTTGTGCCCCTATGTTCATAGTAATGCAATTTACAATAGCTAAGATCTGGAAACTGTCCAAGTGCCCATCAGTAGATGAGTGGATAGAAAAGTTGTGGTACATTTACACCATGGAGTACTATGCAGCAATAACAAAGAAGGATCTCATACCCTTTGAGAGCATAGATGGACATAGAGAATATTATGTTAAGCAAAATAAGCCAGTCAGAGAAAGGCAACTATCTGTGGAATCTAATGAACAACATAAACTGACGAACAAGAACAAAAAACGTATCTAGCTTTATTGAAAACAATCCAAAAGTCTATTGACAGGTGATTGGGGAAAAACAGTGGTATATCCTCCACACAATGGAGTACTACTGAACAATAAAAAGAAGGGACTATTCATATAGGCAACAACATGGATGACTGTCCAAATCTTTATGCTAAGTAAAAGAAAATATCGCCTCAGACAAAGGAAACAAAGGAAAAAATAAACAAATGGACTACATCAAACAAAAAAGCTTCTGCACAACAAAAGAAGCCATCTTCAAAATGAATAGAGAATGTACTGTATTGGAGAAAATATTCACCAATGATACATCTGATGAGGGGCTAATTTCCAAAGTATATAAAGAACTTGTTCAACTCAACACCAGGAAGACAAACAATTCAATTTAAAAAAATGGTCAAGGCACCTGAATAAACACTTCTCCATAGAGAATATACAGATGACCAATAGACATATGAAAAAATGCTCAGTGTCACTAATCATCAGAGAGATGCAAGTTAAAACTATAATGAGGTATCACCTCACACTGGCCAGAATAGCTACCATCAATAAATCAACAAATGACAAGTGCTAGTGAGGATGTGAAGAAAAGGGAATCCTAATTCACTGCTAGTGGGAATGCAGACTGGTGCAGCCACCCTGGAAAAAAATATGGAGTTTCCTCAAAAGATTAAAAATGGTACTGCTTTTTGACCCAGTGATCCTACTTATGGAATATATCCTAAGAAACATGAACCACCAATCAGAAAGAATGTTTGTGCCCCTATGTTCATAGTAATGCAATTTACAATAGCTAAGATCTGGAAACTGTCCAAGTGCCCATCAGTAGATGAGTGGATAGAAAAGTTGTGGTACATTTACACCATGGAGTACTATGCAGCAATAACAAAGAAGGATCTCATACCCTTTGAGAGCATAGATGGACTCAGTCACTACTAAATATAGCTTATTACAGTGTGATGGTAAATACATAAAGATACTCTGAACAAACAAAATAAAACAAGTATCACATGATCTTACTCATATGTGGACTCTAATGAACAAAATAAATCCATATGTAGAACCAAGGAACAGATTGTGGAATCTCAGAGGGAAGGGTGGGGGTGGGTGGGAAGAGATCAACCAAAGAACTTGTATGCACATTTGCATACCCCATGGACACAGGCAATAGTGTGGTGAAGGCCTGGGGTGGAGTGGGGCCCTGGTGGAGGAAAGCAAAGGTGGGAGAAAAGGGAACATCTATAATACTGACAACGATAAAAAACAAAAATTATGCTGAAAGAATCCAGACAAAAAATGATACACTGTACAATTCCACTTATATAAAACTCTGAAAAAGACAAATGTGACAGAAAATAGGTCCATGGTTGCCTAGGAGGGAAGTGAAAGAGGGAAACTGGTGACAGGATGCTTTATATAGAGTAATGAAAACTGTAGGGTGATGAGCATGTTGCAATGGTTTCTCATAAGTATATTTATGTCAGAATTATCAAACTGTATACTTTTAAAATGCGAAGTTTATTGTATTTCAAGTATACTTCAGAATAGTTTAGGGTAAGTTTCCAACATACAACATTCAGAACACTACACTGTTATTTTATTGATAATTTACTAAAAAAATAATTTTTCTCTGTAAAAGATATTTGTGTCATACATTAATAAATAAATAAATCTACATAAATTATGATAGGTCACTGAATTTGGCTAGTAAGAGACTTTAATTTCCCCTACTATGGGATTTTAATTGCATCTAATTTTTGTGAAACTCAACATTAAGAAACGGAAGTTTGTTATCATCCTTGCACTATGAAATGTGAAAGGACTTTGAAATTAAGTCTAAATTGGCTCAAATTCAGCTACTCATTACCTGTGTAAACTTGTACAAGTCACTTCAATTCTATAAGCCTCCATTTCCTCACCTGTAAAATTGAGATAATTATGCAGCTCTTTTTTAGTTATTCTTATAAAGAGAATTTAAAACTTTTGGGTACTGCATGCAATAATAAGTATTAATAAATGGTTGATATTATTATTACACTAGAGGCCCGGTGCACGGATTCGTGCACCTGTAGGGTCCCTCATCCTGGCCTGCAAGTATTGGGCAAAAACTGGCCGGGTGCATGAATTCGTCCAGGGCACTTTCAGCCCATCTCACCCAGTCCCGATTGGCTGGACCCCAGCAGCAAGCTAACCTACATGTTGGAGCGTCTGCCCCCTGGTGGTAACTGCATGCCATAGCGATTGGGTGAGTGGTCAAATGAATGGTCAGACACTTAGCATATCAGGCTTTTATTGTGTAGGAAGATGACATTATAAAACAAAAAATCCCATTGAAGAATTTGGCATTTTTTCTGATCTCTTTCTAGCTAATTTGTTCAACAAATATTTATTAAACCCCTATAGAACTACATATGTGACAAATCATGAATTTTTTATATATTTTGTTTGTTTAAATTCAGAGTTGTAGCCAGTCATTAGAATTCTGATCTTCATGATGTCTGTTCACAAGAAGAAAATTAAGCAAAATGTGGTGGCTTTTTAATTTGGATGATTTGACAATGACTTCCAAATTGTTTTTTTTTCTTTTAAATATATTTAAAAGGAGAGGGAGAGAGAGAGAGAGAAACATCAATGATGAGAGAGAATCATTGATTGGTTGCCTCCTGCATGCCCCAAATTGGGGATTGAGCCCGCAACCCTGGCTTGTGCCCTGATCAGCAATGAAACCATGACCTCTTGTTTCATAGGCTGAAGCTCAACCACTGAGTCCACCTGCTGGGCCAAATTGTTCTTTTTTCTCACTTCACTATATTGACTATTTTTGAAAATATGTATTCTCTTTAAATTGAAAATATAAATCTAAAGTAATAAATAAAATATTTATTACCTAAATTTGGCTATGTCCGTGAACACTAGATATAGAAATGTCACTTGGATACTCACTCCCACTTATTCCCCAGTCACACTATGCACCAACCTTCATAAGTAAATCTGTCTTTCAGTCTAAAGAGAGAAGCATGAGAAAGAAAGAAAGAAAGAAAGAAAGAAAGAAAGGAAGGCAGGAAGGAAGGAAGGAAGGAAGGAAGGAAGGGAGAAAGAAAGAAAGAAAGAAAGAAAGAAGGAAAGAAAGAAAGAAAGAAAGAAAGAAAGAAAGGAAGGCAGGAAGGAAGGAAGGAAGGAAGGAAGGAAGGGAGAAAGAAAGAAAGAAAGAAAGAAAGAAGGAAAGAAAGAAAGAAAGAAAGAAAGAAAGAAAGAGAGCGAAAGAGATCCATGACTGAAGGACTGAAGGCTGAATAGAGGAAAGAGTTGATGACTAAGCAACAGACTGGAGCTTCAGTGCTTGTGAATTTTATTCGAATTCTATCCTTAATTTGTGGTCTGCCCTAAGGAATTTCTCTGCTGATTTCTGCCTCCCTTACTTGGCTTGTAAAATGGTGGCATTCACAGTTCCTCTTCACTCCGACTCTACCTGTTTATGAACAAGCATTATGTACCTAATTAAGTCCTGTTTGTTGTTCACAATGAGGCTAAGTAGAGATCATATTCTCCCACACATAGCTGGACATACAATTATGCAAATAACTATTAAATAAACACCCTTTGTGATTGTCAAGCAAGTTGATCTATATCACAACATCATTTGGTTTTCAGTGGGAAAAGAGTTCAATATTGGCTGACTCATCTCCATAGCATTTTCTCTCTTCCACAGGGACGTGGCAGTAGTAGTTATAAGCCACAAGAGCATTTCCATGAACAAGTACTATAAACTGACCATATCTCCTATCCCCTAAACATGTAAAGTCTTGAAGAAAATGAAAAGTAGCTCTTTCTCAAAAAAATAAAAAATAAAAATGAGACATCCTATTTGGAAGTAAGAAGCTTTATTTCACGTGTTCAATCACTACCTAGCACAACATGTCTAACAAAATTCTATTTGAAATTAAACAAATGAATCCAGTACAAACAAGATTTGTGTGTGTGTGTGTGTGTGTGTGTGTGTGTGTCTGTGTTTATTAATCCTCTCTAGAGGATATTTTTTCATTGATTTTTAGGGAGAGTGGAAGAGAGAGGGAAAGACACAGAGAGAAACATCAATGTGAGAGAAACACATCTATTGGTTGCCTCCTGCACAGGCCCTGACCAGGGCCCAGGTCGGGGAGGAGCTTGCAACCAAGGTACATGCCCTTGGCTGGAATCGAACCTGGGACCCTTTGGTCGACAGGCCAATGCTCTATCCGCTGAGCCAAACCAGCTAGGACCAAACTGAGGAATCTTAAATATTTAAGATCATTCAACATGTTTTCTCATCCTTTCACTCTTCATGCCAGGTTGAAATTTATATATGCTTTTTATCACAGTAATAAGAAATTTCTCCCAAACTTTCAAACTCTGATATTGAGAAATAAATGTGCAAAGTTACAAAAAATGTCACATAGGGCAACTATAGTTGCTGCCTGCCCAGATATAAGTTAAAATGATAGAAATGAGAGCCCTCCTGTGGGTGTGAGACATATCATCCTAGTGCTGGTTAAGGGCAGAGAGGAGTATTACAATGGCAGAGCTCAGGAATGGCAGGGCCCTAGCAGTGGAACAGTTCTTTATTGCCTTGACCAAACTTGATCTAATTTAACTTAATGACCCGTAACCTATTTGTAGCAATAAAACCACTGATGGAAAGATAACTGACTTTAAAGGTATTTGTTTAGAAAACATATCCTTAACTATAGATTCATTGGTTTTCTATTAGTAAAGTGATATAAACGGACCCATATTTGCAGAGACCTTTTAGGAACCTTTGATAAAATGGTATCATGTTAACATTTGGCCTGTCGCTCCTCGTTTGTAATTTTTCATTTATAGTCTAGCCATGACCCACATTTTATTTTTTTATTGCTTAAAGTATTACAAAGGGTATTACATATGTGTCCATTTCCCCCCCTGCCCTAGACAGTCCCCTAGCCTCCCCTATCCCCCAGTGTCTTATGTCCATTGGTTATGCTTATATGCAGGCATACAAGTCCTTTGGTTGATCTCTTACCCCCCTACCTCCTGCCCCCCAACCCTCCCCGGCCTTCCCGTTGCAGTTTGACAATCTGTTTGAGGCAGTTCTGCCTCTGTATCTATTATTGTTCAAAAGTTTATAATGGTCTTTATTATCCATGAATGAGTGAGATCATGTGGCATTTTTCCTTCATTGACTGGCTTATTTCACTTAGCATAATGCTCTCCAGATCCATCCATGCTGTTGCAAATGGTAAGAGATCCTTCCTTTTTAGAGCAGCATAATATTCCATCGTGTAGATGTACCACAGTTTTCTATAAAAAAATAATTTAAACACATGTTTCC
>NW_006284935.1:111784-118090 GCF_000327345.1 Myotis davidii
TTTGCAAATATGTTTTCCCACACAGTGGGTTTTCTCATTGTTTTGTTGATGGTTTCTTTTGCTCATGACCCACACTTTAATTACTGAAAGCTTCCAGATTTATCACTGGAAGCACGCACCCTTTTAAAGGGCCAATACACAAAATTTCAAGTGCAGCGTTGGGCTCTGGCAGAGGGAAGGCAGAGGGGACTAGAGCTTTGTGAAGAGAATCCAGGGTTGGGGGCTCTGTGATTAGAGCATGGAGAGGGCCACCCTGGTTTCTTGTGCTGAGTCATTTCTTCATATGGCAGAAGACATCTCTCTTCAGCATACCTTTACATTTAATCTGCAAATAAAGTTTGGAGGACTCTGAATTTACTATTCTTTCAGAAGGTACCCAGCTATCTGTTTGAAAACAATTTCCAATTTAGAATGACAGCTAGAAAGGAGTTACTCATAGAGAGTTTCCCTACTTCCCACTAAAATATACAGGGGAAAAAGATCAAAACTAAAAATCAAGACTGAATAGATGGTTCCAAAATGGCAGTGGAATAAGTAGAAACTACACTGAAACTCTCTCAGGACCAAATGGCAATTATAATTAAAATACAGAAAAACCATCTTGAATAATCAACTAAAGACTAATGGGAGAGAACCCTGATAACCAAGGATGGAAATGGAGACCTCATAGAGACTGGTAGGAAGGGTGGAAGCATGAGAGGACTGGCTGGATCCTCTAATTGAAGTTCCAGAGGGATATCTCAACTGAGGGGTTTCCCACTGAGAACTTTGGGGTCTAAACCCCAAGCTAGGATACCTACCCAGACCACCAGAACTGAGAAAGTTGCCTATATAACATCTGGCTGTGAAAAAGAGTAGGGTTGCTGTCTGCCAAGGAGTGACAGCTGAAAATGCACGCACCCTTTTAAAGGGCCAATGCACAAAATTTCAAGTGTAGCGTTGGGCTCTGGCAGAGGGAAGGCAGAGGGGACTAGAGCTTTGTGAGGAGAATCCAGGGTTGGGGGCTCTGTGATGAGAGCATTGAGGGGGCCACCCTGGTTTCTTGTGCTGAGTCATTTCCTCATATGGCAGAAAACATCTCTCTTCAGCATACCTTTACATCCAGGAAGCTTTTGCCAGGGGTGTAGGGGAAAGCAATTGCCCCACCATGTTGGAAAAACTCTCATCCCAACCTGATGAGTCTACAAATTATATTGGACTATAGCCAGAGACTCATTAAGACTGAGAAGAAAATCAGACTGCAGGAAAAGGTGAACGCTGGAGGGTTTGAATCTTTGCCTGATCTACTTCTGGTCCCAGAGTAGGGAAACCAGACCTTGGTCCTTTGCAAAGGCACCCAGACCCAGTAGAGGAAGCCACAGCTATGACTTGGTGATAGATCCAAAGAGGATACTCAGGGCCAGTCACAAACACTGTGTGATGTTGTCCTGCACTAGAGACTAGGAGTTGTAGCATATCTATCTAATACATAGACACAAACCCAAACAGGCAGCTACAAATGGGAGACAAAAAAAAAAAAGCACCAAAAGAAGGAACACAAGAGACTTCTCCAGAAGAAGAGCTAAATGAAAGGTAGATAAGAAATTTATCAATATAGAGTTCAGAATAATAATTACAAGGATGCTCAAAAGCATGCGAAAAGATATAGGAACAATGAAAAAAAGGCCAGCCAGGAATAAAGATTGAAATAACACAAATAAAGAACATAAAATCTATGGAAAGAATACACAGCAGATTAGGGGAAACTGAGGATCATATCAGTGAATTAGAAGACAAGGTAGAAAAAAATTAATCACAGAACAAAAAAGAAAAAAATTTAAAAAAAAACACAGGAGAATAGCTTAAGGAAGCTGTGGGACAATAGGAAATGTAACAATATTCACACCATAGGAGTGGAAGAAGATGAAGAAAATGAGCAAGGGACAGAGAATCTGTTTGAAGAAATAATGACATAAAACTTACCTAACCTGATGAAGGAAAAAGTCACACAAGTTCAGGAGGCACAGAGAGTCCCAAGCAAGAAGAACCCAAACAGACTCATTCCCAGACACATCTTAATTAAAATCCCAGAAACTAAAGGCAAAGAGAGAATCTTAAAGGTAGCAAGAGAAAAGTAATTTGTTACTTATAAAGGATCTCCCATAAGGCTGTCAGCTGATTTCTCATAAATTCTACAGACCAGAAGTAAATGGCATGCGGTATTTAAGGTAATTGAGAGCAAGGATCTGAAACCAAGATTACTATATCCAGCAAAGCTATCATTCAAAATAGATGGTGAAATAAAGAGTTTTCCAACATGAAAAAAGCTAAAGGAGTTTATCACCACCAAATCAGCATAGCACGAAATGCTAAAAGGACTACTGAAATGAGAAGAAATAGAGAGAGAAACCTAGGCAAACAGAATTAAAATGGCAATAAAGAGGTACCTATGAAAAATAACATTAAATGTAGATAGATTAAATGTTCCAATCAAAAGACACAGGGTAAATGAATGGATATGAAAACATGACCCAAATATATGCTGTCTACAAGAAACCCACCTCAGAACAAAAGACTCGCACAGAATGAGAGTGAAGAGATGGAAATTTTTTTCCATGTAAATGGAAATGAAAAAAAAAAAAAAAGAAAAAGCTGGGGGACCAATACCCATATCTGACAAAATAGACTTCAAAATGTAGGTCATCACAAGAAACAATAAAGGCCACTAAAATTTAATACTAAAGGGATCAATCCAACAAGCGGCTATAATCTTGGTGAACATATATGCAACCTATATGAGAGCACCTAAATATATTAAAAAAAAACTTCCAGTGGACTTTAAGGGAGAGATGAACAGCAAATACAGTCATAGTAGGGTACTTTAACACCCAGTTGACTTCACTGGATAGATCTACCAGACAAAAAGTCAAAAAGAAAACACTGATTCCAAATGGCACACTGGATTATAAGGATTTAATTGAGATTTACATATAATTTCACCCTAAAGATGCATAATATACGTTCTTCTCATGTGTACATGGGTCATTCAAAAAGACAGACCACTTATTAGGACACAAAAGAAGTCTCTACAAGTTCAAGAAGATTTAAATCATATCAAGCATCTTCTCAGATCACAATGGCAAGAAATTAGAAATCAACTAGAGTAAAAACACTCAAAAACATGGAGGCTAAATAACATGTTATTAAACATGGAATGGGTTACCAATGAGATAAAGAAATAAATAGAAAACTTCCTGGAAACAAATGAAAATGGACACACAATAATCCAAAATCTATGGAATACAACAAAAGCAGTGTTGAGAGGGAAGTTCATAGCACTATAGGCCTACCTCAAAAAAACAAACAGACAAAAAAAAACAAGAAAAATAAATTAGCTAACCCTACAAATTAAAGGATTATAAAGAGGACAACAAGAAAAGTCCAAAGTAGAAGGAAGCAAATAATAAAGGTTAGAACAGAAATAAATGACAGAGATTTTTTTTAAGAAATACAAAAGATCGATGAAACCAAGAGCTAGTTCTTTGAAAAGATAAACAAGATTGATGAACCTTTAGCCAGAATCATCAAGAAACAAAGAGATATGCACCTCTATGTCCATAGCAGCACAATTCACAATAGCTAAGATTTGGAAATAGCCTAAATGCACATCAGCAGATGAGTGGATTAAAAAAACTGAGGTACATCTACACAATGGAATACTATGCTGCTGTAAAAAAAGGAAAGAACTCCTACCATTTGCAACACCATGGATGGAACTGGAGAGCATTATACTAAGCAAAATAAGCCAGTTGTAGAAATATAAATATCACATGATCTCACTCATTTGTGAAATATAATGAATGATATAAACTGATGCACAAAAATAGATCCAGAGACTAGAAACATTGAACAGATCGTCAAACCTCAGACGGAAGGCTAGGAAGAATGGAAGGGGTGGTAAGAGATCAACCAAAGGACTTGTATGCATGCATATAAACATAACCAATAGACATTTACAGTAACAGAGTGAGGGGATGTGCTGGGGGGGGGAGTAGCTGGGGAGTGGTCAAAGGGGGGAAAAGGAGACATATGTAACACTTTAAACAATAAAGACTTTTTTAAAAAGAAACAAAGAGGATCCAAATAAATAAAGTCAAGGACTTGTATGCATGCATATAAGCCTAACCAATGGACATAAGACACTGGGGAATAGGGGAGGCTAGGGGACTGTCTAGGGCGGGGAAAAAAAAGGGACACATATGTAATACCCTTTGTAATAAAAAATAAAATTTGAAAAAAAAAGAAAAAAAAACAGAAAAAAAAATAAAGTCAGAAATGAAAGCAGTGAAGTAACAACTGACACCACAGAAATACAAAGAATTGTAAGAAAATACTATAAGCAGCTATATGCCAAAAGCTGGACAATATAGATGTAATGGACAAACTCCTAGAAATATACAATCTTTCAAAACTAAATCAGGATGAATTAGAAAACCTGAATAGGCCAGTAACAACTGATAAATTAAAGCAGTAATAAAAAAAAAAGATCCCAGCAAGCAAAAGCCCTAGTCAGGATGGCATCACAGGGGAGTTTTACCAAACATTCAAAGAAGAACTAACACCTATACTCCTCATACTATCCCAAAAAATTCAAAAGGAAGGAACACTTCCAAGTTATTTTTTGAGGCCAGCATTAGCCTAATTTCAAAACCAGATAAAGACACTACAAAGAAAGAGAATTATAAGCCAATACTCCTGATGAACGTAGATGCTAAAATCCTCAACAAAACATTAGCAAAGGGAGAACCAAGATGGCTGCCTAAGTAAATTCCTATACTTTCTCCCTCCTACAACCACATCAAAATTACAACTAAAATTCAGAATAACTATCATCCAGAAACACGGGAAAGCTGGCTGAGTGGAAGTAATACAACTAGAGAGGTAAAAAAGAAAGCACACTGAGACTGGTAGGAGGTGCCAGGTGCAGAATGGGCAGGTCCACACCCAGGTGTGCCACTTTTTTAATCCAGAGAAGGATAGCCTCTGGAGAAACCACCTGAAGGAGCAAGGAGTCCCAGCTCCACACCAGACCCCCAGCACAGGGTCCCAGAGCTGGGGAAAGAAATCCCTACAGGCCATAAGAAATACGGACTGCAAAAACCAGAGAAGATTGGGGCTGAATGACACACAGGCTGGAGACCCAGATGCTCCTTTTAAAAGACCAACACTGAGAACTGAATTTACAAGCTCCCACTTTCTCTGAGCTCCAGTGCTGGGCAAGGCTCTGGGCGACCCAGACACATATGGGGAGAAACTGGGCTATCTGGCATTGGGGCAGGAACATGGGGGTGGCTTACTTCAAGACTGAGGTATTCACAGCAGTCATTGTTCCCATGCTGGGACCTCCCCAGTGCAGAGATGACTGGCAGCCATTTCTGTTTGCTCCAGCCTGGGGATTCCCTGAGCCCCTGCCCTACCCAATTTACAACCTCACCCAAGCTGTGTGCAGTGGCTTTTGCATATGAATAGTCTGTCCTTTTTCAGGCCAAAACCTTATCAAACAAGCTGGGCCTCATCTGGACACTTCCAAACCCCATAAAAGAGGACAAATATGCAGATCTCTCTGTAGCTCCTGCTGGATGGCCCCAAGCAGTGGCTGACTTTACCTCCCTGGAGACTCAAGAGCCAGTGTACCAGTGGTCAGTGTCAGAACATACCAGATAGCAACTCTTCACATCCATAAGCGACACACTCAAGGGGAAGACTCAGTGAGCACAAAAGCCCCACTAAAACAAGTTCTGCTCCATAAAGCTGTCTCCTGAACAACAGATCTCCCACTGTAGTCAAAGCTGGTCCCCACAGCCAATTGGCCTAGAGGTCAATTCCTCCCAGTGATACCAACATCAATCAAGGCTCAACTACAACAAAACTGTGCACACAGACCACAAAGGGTTGCACCAAGAGTGTCCAACTCAGGTGATTGGGGAAACTGAGCCACTGGGTTCTATAGGACACCTAGCACACAAAGCTACTCTATTAATACAGGGAGACTTAGCAGCTACCCAATACATAGAAACAAACACAGGGAAGCAGCCAAAATGTAGAGACAATGAAACATGTCACAAATGAAAGAAAGCAAACTACTGGATATAGAGTTCAAAACAATGGTTATAAGGTTACTCAACAATCTCTAGAAACCTCCGAGGAACATAGTGAGATTTTCAAGAATCTTAGTGAGAATGCCAAAAAAAAAATGGAAAAGGACCAGTCAGAAATTAAGCATACACTGACTGAAATAAAAAAATAATATACAGGGATTTAACAGTA
>NW_006284935.1:118346-121900 GCF_000327345.1 Myotis davidii
GTTAGAGGAGTTCATCACCACCAAACCAGTATTATATGAAATGTTGAAGGGTATTCTTTTAAGAAGAGGAAGAAGAAGAGAAAGGTAAAGATAAAAAAAATATGAACAATAAAGTGGCAACAAATACATATCTATCAAAAAGTGAATCTAAAAATCAAATGAATAAAAAATCTGATGACCAGAATAAACTGATGAATGGAATAGGTCAGGGGCATTGAAATGGAACAAACTGATGATTCTCAGAGGGAAGGGAGTGGGGGTGGTGTGGAAAGAGATTAGACAAAGATAAGCATGTATGCATTACCTATGGACACAGACAATAGGGTGGCGAGGGCCTGGTGTGGGGTAGGAACCAGGTAGAGGGGAGCTATAGGAGGAAAAAAGAAGGACATCTGTAATAATCTCAATAATAAAGATTAATTTTTAAAAGAATCTAAATGCTAACTGAAGAAAGAAAAAGCCAATTTATAAAAAGACCATTAACTTGGAGAATGGAAAGGAACAAGGCATACAAAGAGCATATGCAAAAGCTCCTTATTCAAAGAAAGAAAGCTGATTAGTATGGTCTTGTAGTATCAGGTGTAATTTCTCCAACTTTGTTCTTTCTCAAGATTCCTGTAGCTACTTCGCATCTCTTGTGCTTCCATAAAATTTTTGAATTATTTGTTCTATTTCTATAAAATATACTGTAATCAAAACAGCATGGTACTGACATAATAACAGACATAAAAATCAATGGAATTTAAAAGCCAGCCCAGAAATGAACCCATGACTACATGATCAATTAACATTTGAAAAAGGAGGCAAGAACATACAATGGGTTAAAGATAGTCTATTCAATAAATGGTGTTGGGAAAATTGGACATATACATGCAAGAAAACAGAAACGACACCACTTTCTCACACCATACACAAGAATAAACTCAAAATGAATTAACGATTTAAAGGTTAGAATTGAAATTATGAAAATCCTAGAAGAAAACATGGGCAGTGAAATCTCAGACATTTCTCACAGCAATACTTTTGATATATTGCCTTGAGCAAGGGAAAGAAAAGGAAAAATAATAAAATGGGACTATGTCAAACTGAAAAGCTTTTTCACATCAAAGAAACCATCAATAAAATGAAAAGACAACCCACTGAATTCGAGAATATATTCATCAATGATACATCTGACAAGGGGTTAATATCCAAAATTTATAAAGAACTTTTACAACTCAACACAAAAACAAAAACAAAAATAAAACAAACAAAACAAAACAAAACAAAACCCTACACACAATTCAATTTATTTCTTTAATTTATATTTTTATTAAGGTATTACTTATGTGTCCTTATCCAACAATAACCCCCCCACACACCCTCCCCAAATCATGTCCTCATCTCCCTGTTGTCTGTGTCCATTGGTTAGGCTTATATGCATGCATACAAGTCCTTTGGTTGATGTCTCCCACCTTACCCCCACCCTCCCCTACCTTCCCTCTGAGGTTTAACAGTCTGATCAATGATTCTCTGTCTCTGGATCTTTTTTTGTTCATCAGTTTATGTTGTTCATTATATTCCATAAATGAGTGAGATCATGTGATGTTTGTCTTTCTCTGACTGGCTTATTTCACTTCGCATAATGCTCTCCAGATCCATCCATGCTGCTGCAAATGGTAAGAATTCCTTCCTTTTCACTGCACCATAGTATTCCATTGTGTATATGTACCAGAGTTTTGTAATCCACTCGTCTACTGATGGGCACTTAGGCTGTTTCCAAATCTTAGCTATGGTGAATTCACACAATTCAATTTAAAGAATAAGTACCTGACTAGACACTTCTTCAAAAAAGTGTTTCCAGAGGATTCGATTGGTGGGATTACTCTGTTGTTAGTGGGAGTGGGTTTCTTATATCTTAAGAAAATGAAATTTCTAAGACTCAAAAATATATATATTGTCAAATAGGATCCAGCAGTATATTTAAAAGATCATACACCTTGAGTCCCAGCAATGACAACAACAACAACAACAAAAATCACAGACATTCCAGAAAACTGGGATCTTAATCCAGCCAAAGGAATGACATTTCAATTTTTCATTTTTATTTTTTATTATTATTTTGTTAGCTTTTTGTTGTTGTTGTTGTTCTCCTTATTTTTGTTCATTCCTTTATTTCCTACTTCTTTTCACATTATTTTTTCAACCACATGAGCAGCAGACACTAAGTGGCACACTCTTGTTCAGGGAGCATCAGCCCTGTGAACAGCCTGCCTTGAGCCTAAGAGCACCAGCCTCATGTGGCCTGCCCCTGTCCAAGGAGCAGCAGCTGTGCGAGCGGCCCTCTTCCCCGTCTGAGGAGGAGCAACCACGTGAGCAGTTCGACCACTCCAAGGAGCAGCAGCTGAACGAGCAGTCTTCCTACTTCTGAGGAGCGGCAGCCCTGCACAACCTGCCCCCATCTAAGGAACAGCAGCTGCGCACACCCTGCACTAATCTGAGGAGCAGCAGCTGCACAAGCATCTTGCCCTCGTCCAAACAGCAGCAGCCACATGAGCAGCCTGCCAATCTGAAGAGCAGCAGTTCTGAGAGTCACCTGGCCCCATCCGAGGGCCAGCAGCAGCCCACCCCGGTTTGAGGAGCAGCAGCCACACGAGCAGACAACCCACGTCCAAGGAGCATCAGCCCTGAACAGCACACACCAGTCTGAGGAGCAGAGCCAGAACAGCCTGCACCTGTCCAACGAGCAGCAGCACGGTGAGTGGCACGTCCGCATCTGAGGAGGAGCAGCCACACATGCAGCTCACTCCCATCCAAAGAGCAGCAGCCTTGCAAGGAGACCACCCCCCTCTGAGGAGCAACAGACACACAATCCACCTGTCCAAGTCATAGAAGCAGTAGCCCCACAAGCAGCCCACCACATCAGAGGAACAACAGCAGCATGCAACCAGCCCCCATCCAACGATCAGCAGCCACGTGAGCAGTTCGCCCCAGTTCAAGGAGTAGCAGCTGCGTGTGTAGCCCGCCCCCATCCAAGGAACATCACCCTTGTGATCAGCACACCCTCTGTCTGAGGAACAGCAGCTGTGTGTGAAGCCTCCCCCGACAAGCCAAAGGAGCCACCACAGCTGTGAACAGCACCCACCAGAGGAGCTGGTGCCAACTGAGGAGCAACTGCTACCACAACCGCCCGCGGGGCAACCACAGCCCTAGAAGCCACCGCCACCCAAGGAGCAGCCCCTGAATGACTCAACATCTAGATATGTCAGTGAGATCAAACATGGGTAGACAAAGAAAAGAAAAGGAGGACTTGCCAGAAAAGCAGCTAAGTGAAACAGAGGCATTCTGCATGACAGAAAAATAACTCAGATTAAGGGTCCTAGAATGCATAAACCGTATGGAGGAAAAAATCAACAACTTATGAAAGAAGCAAGAAGAAACAGATGAAAAAATCAACAAATTCTGTAAGAACCTAGAAGAAATGAAGAGTGATACAGCTCCAATAAAAAACACCATTGAAAGTTTCAACAGTAGACTAGGAGAAGCGGAGGACCGAATTAGTGAATTAGAAGACA
>NW_006284935.1:122094-124394 GCF_000327345.1 Myotis davidii
TCAGAAAACTTCCCTGAGGTGGGTAAAAAAAAAGTCACACAAGCACAGAGAGTCCCAAACAAGGTGAACCCAAAAAGACCCACACCAAGACACATCATAATTGCCATGGCAAATGTTCAGGACTAAGAGAGAATATTAAAGGCTGCAAGAGAGAGACACAAAGTTACATACAAGGGATCTACCATTAGTTTTTCAAATGATTTATCAATATAAACACATCAGGCCAGAAATAAGGGAGCTATAGGACAACGTGGAACGAAAAAAGTTACGAGTAATAGGGGTGCCAGAACGACAGAAAGAGGAACAAGGATTAGAAAACCTATTTAGAAGAAATAATATCAGAAAACTTCCCTGAGGTGGGTAAAAAAAAAGTCACACAAGCACAGAGAGTCCCAAACAAGGTGAACCCAAAAAGACCCACACCAAGACACATCATAATTGCCATGGCAAATGTTCAGGACTAAGAGAGAATATTAAAGGCTGCAAGAGAGAGACACAAAGTTACATACAAGGGATCTACCATTAGTTTTTCAAATGATTTATCAATATAAACACATCAGGCCAGAAAAGAATGGACGGAAATTTACCAAGTGATGCAAAGCAAAAAAATGAATCCAAGAATAGGCTATCCAGCAAGGCTATCATTCAAAATTGAGGGAAAATAAGCTTCACAGACAAAAAAAGGCTAAGGGAGTTTACCACCACCAATCCAACAATGCAAGAAATGCTAAAGGGACTGTTGTAAAAAGAAGAAATAAAAAGCAAAGGAAGAAAACAGGCACAAAAAAATAGAAATGGCTACAAACAAGTACCTTTAAATAATAACTTTAAACGTAAATGGACTAAACACTCCAATCGAAAGACATCGAGTGGCTGAATGGATAAAAAACCATGACCCATATATTTACTGTCTACAAGAGACCCACCTCAGAACAAGGGACTCACACAGACTGAAAGTGAAGGGATGGAAAACATCCTATAGGCAAATAGAAATGAAAAAAAAGCTGCGGTAACAGTACTTATAAATGACAAAATAGACCTCAAAGTGAAGGCCACAACAAGAGATAAAGAAGGCCACTTCATGATACTAAAGGGATTGATAAAACAAGATGATATAACTCTGGCAAATATATATACACCCAATGCAGGAGTACCCAAATATATTTAAAAAAATACTCCTGGAATATATCAAGGGAGAGAACAACAGCAATACAATCATAGTAGGGGCCTATAATACCTCATTGACAAAACTGGATAAATCCTCTAGACAAAAAAGTTATCAAAAAACAGCAATCCTAAACAATTCACTAGATCAGATGGACTTAATTGACATCTTCAGAACATTTCACCCCAAAGCCACAGAATATACGTTCTTCTCAAGTGCACATGGGACATTTCCAAAAATAGACCACATACTGGGTCACAAAGTCTCCCCAAATTCAAGAAGATTGAAATCATACCAAGCATCTTCTCAGACCACAAGGCCATAATATTAGAAATAAACTACAATAAAAAGAACCCAAAATACTCAAACACTTGGAAGCTGAATAGCATGCCATTAATTATTTATTGATTGGGCTACCAATGATATCAAAGAAGAAATTAAAAACATCCTGGAAACTAATGACAATGAAAACAAAACAATCCAAATCCTATGGGACACAATGAAAGCAGTCCTGAGAGGGAAGTTTATAGCCCTACAGGCCTACCTCAAAAACAAGATATAATCATCTAACTCTATACCTCAAAGAACTAGAAAGAGCATAACAAGAAAAGCCCAGAGTGAGCAGAAGGAAGGAGATAATAAATATTAGAGCAGAAATAAATGACATGGAGACCAAAAAAAAACAAAACATAAAATCAATGAAACCAAAAGCTGGTTCATTGAAAGGATAACCAAGATTGATGAACCTCTAGCTAGGCTCACCTAGAAGCAAAGAGAGAGGACCCAAATAAACAAAATCAGAAATGATAGAGGTGAAATAACAACAAGCCGCACAGAAATACAAATGATAGATAAAAAATACAATGGAAAACTCTACTCCAACAAACTAGACAACCTTGAGGAAATGAACATATTCCTAGAAAAATACAACATTCCAAAACTTAATCAGGAAGAATCTAAAAATCTGAATAGGACAATAACTGGGGAGGAAATTGAGGCAGTCATCAAAAAGATTCCAGCAAACAAAAGCCCAGGACCCGACAGCTTCACAGGGGAGTTTTACCAAACATTCAAGGAAGAACTAAAACCTATCCTCCTCAGACTACTACAAAAAATTCAAGAGGAAGGAACACTT
>NW_006284935.1:126804-128973 GCF_000327345.1 Myotis davidii
CAGTAGGAGGGGGGGGGGGGTATTGGAGGCTAGGGGAAGGTCAAGGGGAGAAAAAAAAAGGAGACATATATACTCTTTGTATGCTTTAAGCAATAAAATCATTTTTAAAAAAAACTAAAAATAAAACAATAGCAGAATTTTGGTCATTGAGTACTTTTATGGTATTCATCTTTTAATACTTTCAAACAATATTTGGTATATTTTGTTACAGTAAGGGCTAGACTTACATAAAGGCATTTTAAAATGTGTATGTAATTTATTAATTAATTTATAAAATTTTTTAACCTGCTAATAAGCTATTAACAAAGGAAAAAAATAAGAACCTGTGGTACATCTACACAATGGAATACTACACTGTAGTAAAAAAGAAGGAATTCTTACCATTTACAGCAGCATGAATGGAACTAGAGAGCATTATGCTAAATGAAATAAGCCAGTCAGAGAAAGATAAATATCACAAGATCTCACTCACTTATGGAATATAATGAAAAACATAAACTGGTGAACAAAAACAGATCCAGAGACAGAGATGCATCAATCAGATCTTCAAACCTCAGAGGGAAGGTAAGGGAGGGTGGCGATAAGGGGGAGAGATCAACCAAAAGACTTATCTGCAAACATATAGGCCTAACCAATGGACACAGACACAAGGGGTGTGAGGGCATGAGTGGGGGATAATGTGGGGTAAGGACACATATGTAAGATCTTAATCAATAAAGAAACTATTTTTTAAAAAAAAAAGCTAATTAATTTTACCGGAAATGTAAATAGGATAAGGATATATATAATAACTTAATTAAAATATTTTTAAAAAATAATAAAAGAGGTCAGTGGGGGGGAAAGGAGGACAAATGTAATACTTTCAACTATAAAGTTTTTAAAAAGACCAAATAAAAAACACCTAATATCAAAATTGGGTGGAGGGGAATCCATAAACTATAAAAGGAATGTTGCTCTTTTTATATCTTTTGGCAATCTAGTCTTCATTCAATGAGTATTAACTACTTTATTTTAAATTGGAAAAAATATTTTTTTCTAACTCAGTCACCTATAATTCATAGCAACCTGGAAACCAAGTATTAATTTCTTTTACTGTATAGGTTAAGATGCTGCATTTTTTATTAGCCTGAAAACTATTTTACACACACACACACACACACACACACACACAAACTCCTCCCCATTCCTACTCCTCCAAATGTGCCCACTACATTCATTCATAGACAATCTACGAAGATGGGCAATAACAAGTTGCATCCCGGGATGTGTGCAAGTGAAACCAGGTAGTAGTATATGCTGAAATGTGTAGTTTGTTGCACATTTCATTAGTTCAGGGTATTAGAATAAAATGGAAGAGGAAAGGGAAGACTCTCTGTGGAGATCAGAATTGCATAGTGAAAATTTTTACTAAAAATTAAAATAGAATGCCAACTCGCCTTCTGACTTCAAATTTAAAAAAAAAAAACAATCAACTTTTTATTTAAAATAGAAAGTTGTATTATAGTATCCACAACAAAACCTTATAAAAACAACTTGACTTCATGTATGTAAAGACATTTTATATTTGTAATGCAATAATAATGTACTATGTACTGTAAAAATTGTGGCTTCTATAAAAGAGATACAAAATAACAAGAGAGAGGGGAGAAAATGGCAGCAGTATAGACAGATGTGTCCCATGCCTTGTCCCAGAGCAGATAGGGTTGAAACCTGAACCGAGTACCATCTAGCCCAAATAGGCAGAGGAAATTCAGCTGGGAGACAGTTTGCAGCCGGGAAAGGCAGAGGACTCCCAGAGAAAGGGGACTGTTGGAGACTGCGGCTGAAAACTCTCCCAGAATGGCTGGCTCAGCCGCGGAGTTTGCACCATCTTGAGTGGTTGTTTTTGGAAGCATATACATCAAGAGACACTGCAACCAAGGCATCAAGGAATTGGCTACTAACCCAGAAACACTGGATCTAAAGCAGTGCGAATACATGGACTCAGAGGAGCCCAGCTCCTCCTCACGGAAAGGTAAGATTTCACCATGATAAGGGTACAGTTTGCAATTCATGTTGGAGAGAGGAATGTGCGCAGGGGTAGTCTGCGCCCCACGAGGTCCACGGCCTTGGGGCCAGTGTGATCCATGGGTGGATAAGGGGTCTCACAGGGCTGCCGCCAGAAGGGAA
>NW_006284936.1:0-2067 GCF_000327345.1 Myotis davidii
TTGTAATAAATAATAAAATTAAAAAAAAAAGAGTAGATGGGGGCTTGCCAGTGTTGCTCAGTGGTGACCCGTGAACCAAGAGGTCGCCAGTTCTATACCCGGGGTGCAGGCTCAATGCCCAGTGGGGGATGTGCAGAAGGCAGACGATTGATGTTTCTCTCTCATCAATGCTTCTAACTCTCTATCCCTTTCCCTTCTCTCTCTAAAATCAATAAAAATATTTGTTTAAAAAAGAGTGGACGGGGAAGGAATTAATAGGCAGTGCAATAGACACAAATGTAATCCAGCTGGGACACCAGGCTTTCCTTAGGACTCTTCCTTATATTCATTCATATTTACCCCTCACCACTTCTCTTCTTTTTAAAATATTTATCTTTATAGTTGAAAGTATCACAGATGATCCCTTTTTTCCCTATTGACCCCTTCTATCCCACGTCCAGCCCCTGCACCAGACCTTCACCACACTATTTTCTGTGTCCATGGGTTATGCATATATGCATATAAATTATTTGGTTAATCTCTCCCCACCCGCCCAATCCTTTCCTCTATGATTCATCAGACTGTTCCATGCTTCTATGTCTATGAATTTATCTTGTTCATCAGTTTATTTTCTTCTTTAGATTCCACATATGAGTGAGATCATGTGGTATATGTCTTTCTCTGACTTCTACAGGTCCCTCCATACATTTACACCATGGAATATTATGCATCAGTAAAAAGTAAGGATCACCCTTCTCTTCTTAAGTCCAGGTTTGTCAGGATGTCAGTTCATATATTGCTAGTTTTACCTACCACATATATTTCCATCAGGTTATTTTTATAAATGGTTAACTTTGTACCCGCTGTGTAACTCAGAATGTACTATTTCTTCTACCTACTGAAAACTATATTTTATGTACTGTTTCCTGCTTGTAATTTATCCATCATTGTACTTTATTCTCCACTCCTTCTTTCTGATATCCAATAAAATGGTAGTATCATGAGAGCTCCAGGTTGAACCTTCATGCCTCCTGTTAATATCGATAATTTTTAATCTACCTGGCCTATCTTGACACCAGTATGATTTATATGTTTCCAATTATTGTTTTTTCATTTAAAAACAATATCCTTGCTTCACAATACTTATAGCAGTAAAAATATGTACTTAATTTTATTAGTGCAATAGTATGAGAATATATATATATACATACATATATATATACACATATACATACATGTTTTTGTTGTTTTTTAAAGAGAAACTATAAAATTAACAATTTATTACATTTTTAATGTTTAAAATTTACTTCAATGGTTAGGAAAAAAATATGGACAAAGGACCTAAATAGACACTTTTCAAAAGAGGACATACAGAAGGCAAGAGACATATGAACGCATACTCAAAGTCACTAATCATCTGAGAGATGCAAATCAAAACAACAATGAGGTACCATCTCATACCTTCCAGAATGGCTATCATCAACAAATCAACAAATCCACAAGTGCTGGCGAGGACGTGGAGCAAAAGGAACTCTAGAGCACTGCTGGTGGGAATGCAGACTGAGGCAGCCAATGTGGAGAACAGTATGGAGTTTCCTCAAAAAATTAAAAATGGATCTCCCATTTGACGCAGTGATCCCACTTCTAGGAATATATCACAAGAAGCCAGAAGTCTTTAAATATATATATTGTTTAAAGTATTTAATATGTCTCCCTTTTCCCACATCGACTCCTCTCCAGCCACTCCCACACCCCAGGATATGCCCCCACCACCCAATGTCAGTGTCCATTGGATATGCTTATAAGCATGCATACAAATCTTTTGGTTGATCTCTTACCTCCCTCTCCCCCCGCCCCAACACACACACACCCTCCCCTGTCTTGGCTCTGAGGTTTGACAGTCTTTTCAATGCTCCACTGTCTCCAGATCTACTTTTGTTCATCAGTTTATGTTGTTCATTATATCCCACAAATTAGTGAGATCATGTGATACTTATCTTTCTCTGACTGGCTTATTTTGCTTAGCATAATGCTCTCCAGTTCCACCCATGCTGTTGCAAATGGTAAGCATTCCTTTTTTTTTTTTTT
>NW_006284936.1:2187-5055 GCF_000327345.1 Myotis davidii
AATGTTTGAATCTACTCATCTGCTGGTGGGCACTTAGGCTGTTTCCAAATCTTAGCTATGGTGAATTGTGCTGCTATGAACATAGGGGTGCATATATCCTTTCTGATTGGTGTTTCTAACTTCTTGGGATATATTCTTAGAAGTGGAATCACAGGGTCAAATGAAGTTTCATTTTTAACTTTTTCAGGAAACTCCATACTGTTCTCCACAGTGGCTGCACCAGTCTGCATTCCCACCAGCAGTGAAGGAGGGTTCCTTTTTCTCCACATCCTTGCCAGCACTTGTTTGTTTATTTGTTGATGATAGCCATTCTGGAAGGTATGAGATGGTACCTCATTGTTGTTTTGATTTGCATCTCTCGGGTGATTAGTAACTTTGAGCATGTTTTCATATTTCTCTGGGCCTTCTATATGTCCTCTTTCAAAAGTGTCTATTTAGATCCGTTGCCCAGGTTTTGATTGGATTGTTTATCTTCCTTTTGTTAAGTTGTATGAGATCTTTGTAAATTTTGGAAATTATACCTTATTGGAGAAAACATTGGCAAATATGTTCTCCCATGCAGTGGGCTTTCTTGTTGTTTTGTTGATGGTATCTTTTGCTGTGCAGAAGCTTTTTGTTTTGATGTAGTCCCATTTGCTTATTTTCTCCTTAGTTTCCATTGTCCTAGTTGCTGTATTAGTAGAGATATCACTATAACATGTGTCTGATATTTGATGCCTTTGGATTCCTCTAAGATTTTTATGGTCTCCCATCTTACCTTTAAGTCCTTTATTCATTTGGGGTTTTTTTTGTGCATGGTGTAAGTTGCTAGTCTAGTTTCATTTTTTTTGCATGTATCTGACCAAATTTCCCAGCACCATTTATTGAAGAGTCTGTCTTGACTCCTTTGTCAAATATTAATTGATCATAATGGCTTTGATCAATTTCTGGGTTCTCTGTTCTGTTCTATTGGTCTATATGTCTGTTCTTGTGCCAGTACCAGGCAGTTTTGAGAACCGTAGCTTTGTAATACAGCTTGATATCTGGTATTGCATTGAATCTATAGATTGCTTTGGGTAGAATGGACATTTTAATGATGTTGATTCTACCAATCCATGAACACGGTATATATTTCCATTTGTTTATATTTTCCTTCACCCCTGTAGTTTTCAACGTCCTGTAGTTTTCCAAGTACAGGTCTTCTACATCCTTTGTAAATTTATTCCTAGGTATCTTAGTTTCTTCGTTGTAATGGTAAATGGGATTGCTTTTTTAAATTTCTCTTTCTGTGAGTTCATTATTGGTGTATAAAAAGGCCATGGATTTCTGGGTGTTAAGATTGTGTCCTGCTACATTGCCAAATTCACTTATTAAGTCTAATAATTTTTGATGGAGTCTTTAGTGTTTCCTATGTACAATATCATGTCATCTGAGAGTAATGACAGTTTTACTTCTTCTTTTCCAAGTTGGATGCCTTTTATTTCTTCTTCTTGTCTAATCGCTATGGCTAGCATTTCCAGTATTATGTCAAACAACAGTGGTGAAAGTGGGTATCCCTATCTTGTTCCTGTTCTTAGGCAGAATGGGCATCCCTGTCTTGTTCCTGTTCTTAGTAGAAATGGTTTTAGTTTTTGCTCATTGAGTATGATGTTGGCTGTAGGTTTGTCATATAAGGCTTTTATTATGTTGAGGTATGGTCCTTCTATTCTCACTTTGTTGAGGGTTTTTATCAAGAAAGGATGTTGGATTTGTCAAATGCTTTTTCTGCATTTGAAGTAATAATGGCTGAATACTTCCCAAAATTAATGTCAAACACTGAAACTAGGGGCCTTTGTGATTTTTATTAAATTTAGCTTCAAGTTCTAGCTCTAGAAAGTATGCCTCTTTCTCCTTTTATCCCTCAGAGACCTAGCTTTAACTCCCATAATCAGCAACCTCTGATTCAGCAGAAGACAGTAGTCTGGACCTGACTAACGGTCACATGATCCAGACCTCTGGCAAGTTAAGGATAATATTTTGACCTAGTTTATGTTCCAGTTTCTGAGCCCTAGGTTAAACAACCCACCTAACTACCTTCCCAGGAAACCATACAGAGGGACACTGGAACTGACTGCAGGAATGTGCTTAAGACCTGAAGGAATAATTTACTGTCTTTATCTCACCTCCTATCAAATAACTCCCAGCACAACCCTGAGTCCCTAACCCATGTTGTCTTGTGATTTTGGCCTATATAATCTATAATTTACATGCCACTGGGGAGTTCTGGCTTTTGAGCATTAGCTTCTTATTCTCCTGGATGATACAATTCATCAATAAAATAGCTAATATTTCTCCACTACAATTTTTGGTGTCTATTGTTTGGCTCTACTAGCACTGCGTGGACAAACTGTTTCTGTTTTGTAACAACACCAAACCATTAGTCAGGAACCTCAGAGAGCCCTAAGCAGGATAAATATCAAAAGCTCTACCTCTAGGTATATCATATTCAAATTGCAGAAAACCAAAGATAAAGAGAACCTATTGAAAGAAGCTGGTGGGGTGGGGGAAGAGATGTATTACAGTAATCAAATGGAGATTTTGATGACTCAGACTAGAGTGGTGTCAGTGAAGTTAGAGAAAAGTGGTTGAATTTGGGTTATATTTTGAAGATAAAGCTGACATAATTTCCTGATGGATTGGAAATAGAATGCAAGAATAGTAGAGGTGAGGAGCAAGACACATTTATGGCATCTAACATGGGACAAAATGGGAATTCTTAAGCTTAGTCATCTCAATTACTTTCACATATTATTACAGATCTTTAGCACACTAAGTAATAATTTTCACAAGGTAAAATGGAAGTTTTATATATCTATGCATATATATATATCTATGCATATATATATCTAT
>NW_006284936.1:5574-14480 GCF_000327345.1 Myotis davidii
GTTTTTATTGATTCTTAAAATATACAGTATAGGGTTATGTATGGAATAGCATATCAGGTAAATGGCCTCCACGGCTTTGCTGGCACATACATACTCTTTTGTTGAAATTTTTCCATGACCGTTTTGCATAAATGTGGCTGCATTTCATTGATACAGCGCTCAATTTCCTCCTTCAAGGCATGAGTGGTCTTGGGCTTGTTGGCGTAAACCTTAGACTTCAAAAAAACCCAAAGAAAAAAGTCCAACGGCATTAAATCGCATGATCTGGGCGGCCAATTCTGATCACCAAAACGGGAAATTACACGACCAGGAAATGACTCATGCAGTAATTGAATTGTTTCTCGGGGTGTATGGCATGTGGCACCATCTTGTTGAAACCACATGTCATCCACATCCATATCTTGCAATTTAGGCACAAAAAACTGGATTATCATGTTGCAATAGCTAGCACCATTAACTATAAATGGTGTAAAATTCAAATCTTGTGTGAAATTTTGGGACACCCTTTAGTTATGTAATAAACCTTCAACTTCTTGGCCTATGCCATTGAGCCTTCATATGTAAACTTCTCTGCATTGACTTCCATCCTTAACTCCTTCATTCCTATCTAAATGGATAAGGTATTTCCCATATCTTAACAAATCCCATCCTTCCATTTATGTTACAGATCCCACCCTCTTCTGCTTCTTTATGATCCCTCTTCCTTGACTGTTCTCTCTCTCCTGAGTCTACAGACTCTTCTGTTGCCTCCTTCCTATCAGCATTTAAACATAGTCAAGCCTTTTCAGAGAGGGAAGGAGGGAAAAGGGGAAGGAAAGAAAGAGACAGGGAGGGAGAGAAGGAGGTAGGCAGGGAGGGAGAGAGACCTCCATCAGCTCATTGTCCCTCAGTCACCACTATTCCTCTCCTCTTTTTCATAGTACAGCTAATTGGAAGAGTAATATTTAATCACTGCTTCTAGACCACTTCTTATCTACTCCTCAGTCTACTAGAGTCAGTGTAATTCCATTCCCTTCGTTCCACTAAAATTGAAACTGTACTCAGTAAGGTTATATATAACCTATTCGTTGCTAAATCCAGTGGGTACTTTCTGATCTTTATCTACTGTGAACCTTTGGAGCCTTTGACTGGTGGCCACTCCCTTCTAGAAACTCTGTTCCCTTGGCCTATGTGACATAACTATCTTCTTGACTTTCCCTGTAGCTCTATAGACAGCTTTTCTTTTGATCTTCTTCAGGTGTTTTTCTTCTTAAATTTAGTTTATATACACTGGTACTTTTTAGAATTCTGTCATTTGGGTTTTGATACTCTCACTTTTTGTTCTACATTTAGTAACCTCACTGTGATTTTTATCCTCATTTACCATCTCTCTTTAAGTAAGCCTAAATCAATTTCCAGCCCAGATGTCCAACTTCTAACTAAATATCTCTGCATGGAAATTTCAAATATACCTCAAATTTGATGAGTGAACTCAAGTTTTCCTCCCTATTTGTTCCTTCCCCTCCCTATATATAGTGTCTCATTAAACTGAACTCTCATCCATTCATTCATACCATCTCACCCAGCCTCACATATAGTCAGTCACCAAGTCACTTCTACCTCCTAAATAATTTTTATCTCCTCAGAGCCTGACATAGCTGCCTGGCACATAATAGAAGATCAAGAAATGTTTTATGAATGGATGCTTAACTGAATGAATGCTTTTTCTCCTTCTTCAATCTAATCTCCAAATTTCTAAATTCTCCATTCATTCCTTCCCTTTATTATGAGTCAAAGATTTCTCTTTTTTGGTTTCATGTGCCTTAAATACTTCTGTCTTGAAGTTTTCCATTGGCAGAAAACTTAAAAGAACATGTGTGAATGTACAAATACACACATATAAACACATATAATTTGTAAGAAGTGTTATGTTATTATTCATGGAATAGAGCACTTATTAATTGGAGTTTACATACTTTGGGAGATTTAGTTCTGAGCACAGAAGAAATATCCTGCTCCTGGTGCAAAATTATTTTATTTTATTTACTTCAAGAGTTCCCTAAAATATGTTTCTTTCAGTTTATTTTTGAATAATGCAAAGAAAGTAATTTCTTTTTTCCTATATAAGGTAACATAAGTATAGCATTTGATCTATCATCATTTATAAGTACAGAACACAGAAGTAATTCAAATCATTTATTCATCCAAAAGAGTTATAAGCTACTAAATAGTAACACAAGGCAATGATATAAAATAGCTTACTTCATGGCATGGTAATCATTTGGGTTGAAAAAAATTCAGAGGCACTTCAGACTTTTTTCCTAGTATCAGATTTCAGTTATTTGCCAACAGGATATGGAGGAAATTACGATTATTGAATCACAAAATGCTAAAACATTTTTACAAAAGGAGAGAATGAAGTTCAGAGAAATAAATACCTTCACCCAGATCATACAGTTTAGGGGCTAATCTAAACTAGCATTTCTTTGTTCTCAGGTGTGATATTATGAATAATAATAAAAACTACATTTCCATAGTGCTTTCTAGTTTAAAAAGTACTTTCAGACACATTAACTTCCTTGATCTGCAAAACCATCTTTGAGGTAAGACAAATATTATCCCCAATTTATAGGTGAGAAAGCAGGGGTACGGTGATGTGAGGGGGACAGGGATCAGAGAAGTTAAATAACCTCAAATGTTATAACTTGTAAAGATTTGGAGCTAGGACTAGGATTCAAGTGTTTTGCCTCTAAATCACATATTAAATCACAATAAACTATATCGGAATCGGGATCAGCAAGTTAGTAACAAAAATAAAATCCCAAGAATCAAGTCAGATTGGTTTTAATTTTCTTTTTATCTTCTTCTTTTTTGTAAAATACTTAAGGAATTATAAAATGGCAGACTTTGAGGAAGTTGAGTTGATAAATTAAAATATTCCCTGAGTCAGTTTTCCAATGCTTCAAAATAACTGAACTTTGATTAATGACTCAGTAACTATGAGTCATTTAACTATGGTGAATACGTTTCCTATAATAGCATGTACTAGCTTAACCAAAACAGTAGGGTGAAGTTCGTAATGAAAGCAATAAAGGTCATCATTGGGTATTTCAATCCCTGGAGCTTTGCTCAAATCTCAGTGATTTATTATCTACCTAGTCCTGTGCTAAGCATTTTGAGGGTTATAGAACTCAAATAAACCTGGTCATTGTTCCTTGAGGATTTTACATCCAGGTTGGATTTTCCAAATCAATAAGAATAAAACAATTACATAAAAGCAATTACAAAACTGGTATAGCTTATAGGTGCTGAAGGAACTCAGAAAAGAAAATCAGTAAGGCCCGAGTCAGGATTGTGACTCATTATACTGAGAACAGCAGTATAGAATAGTGGTTAAAAGCCTAGACTCTGGAGCTAGGATGCCTGAATTTAAATCCCAGTTCTACCACTTACTGTGTAACTTTGGACAAGTTACTTAATATCTCCTTAGCCTCAGTGTCCTCACCTGTGAAATGAGGATTATAATATTACCCATATCACAAGGTTATTGGGAATATTAAATGAATTCATATGTTGATAATGTTCAGGAAAGTTCTAGCTACCTAATGCTGTATATGTGAATAAAAGATAAAACAACGTATATTTTTGCTACATGGGACAGTTAGAGTATATGGGGAAGGCTTGAAGCTAGGGAGACCAAATGAGAAGCAGGTGCACTAATCCAGATGGGGTGGGTGGGATAGATATACAATTCAAATAAATTATCGGCTCCTTTAGTGATGGACTGGTTAATAACGAAGGGGAGAGAGAACCTAAAATCTATTGTACATATGGATCAATCTTCAAAATAACTCTTGGGAAACTAGGTCAATTCAGGGACCTTTGAGATCATTTAGGGCAGGGGTCCTCAAACTATGGCCTGCAGGCCACATGCAAATACAAATGTTGTATTTGTTCCCGTTTTGTTTTTTTACTTCAAAACAAGATATGTGCAGTGTGCATAGGAATTTGTTCATAGTTTTTTTTTTAAACTATAGACAGGCCCTCCAAAGGTCTGAGGGACAGTGAACTGGCCCCCTGTTTAAAAAGTTGGAGGACCCCTGATTAGGGTTTACTGGGTCTGTACTGAAACAGGCACAAAACTTTTTGGCCTTGGAGAGATCTTCTGGACCAGCAGTAATGCTGATTATTAGTGAGTTACATCACTGGTCAGGCTAATCTTTTCCTTTGGAGTTCACTAAATGCCTTGAGCAGGCAATTCACAATAACCAAAAATAGACATTGAAATTTAATGCATTGTTTAGCAATGAATCACATATTGGGTGAGGTCTTCAATGGAATGATTCAAGAATGAATGACTTGATTGTATAAGGACAGTTTTATTATTGCAAGTTTTATGGTGTTGAAAAGTTAGGGAAAAAAGTAAAGAAAAGTTAAAGTTTGCCAATAGAAAGACTTTGAAAGTATTTGAATATACAAGCAAGTTTTGTCTATAAAATATTATATATTTTATATTTACATATTTATAATATAAACTAGAGGCCGGTGCACAAAAATTTGTACACTCAGGGGGATCCAATTTTTTGTAGTAGTCTGAGGAGGACAGGTTTTAGTTCTTCCTTGAATGTTTGGTAAAACTCCCCTGTGAAGCCGTCTGGCCCCGGGCTTTTGTTTGATGGAAGCTTTTTGATTACTGCTGCGATTTCCTCCATAGTTATTGGCCTATTGAGATTTTTAGATTCTTCCTGGTTAAGTTTTGGAAGGTTGTATTTTTCTAGGAATATGTCCATTTCCTCCAGGTTGTCTAGTGTGTTGGAGTAGAGTTGTTCATAGTATTTGCTAACAATCCTTTTTATTTCTATGGGGTCTGTTGTTATTTCTCCTCTTTCATTTCTGATTTTCTTTATTTGGGTCCTCTCTCTTTGTTTCTTGGTGAGCCTGGCTAGAGGTGTATCAATCTTGTTCATCCTTTCAAAGAATCAGCTCTTGGTTTTGTTGATCTTTTGTTTTTTTTGTTTAAGCTTGGTTTCCTCCATCGCCAGGCAACCAATCCTCCTGCTTGCTCCAGCTTTGTGGCTGCCAGCCGTCATCTTGGTTGGGTTATTTTGCATATAGTCGCTCTGATTGGCTGGTGGACGTGGCTTGGGGCGTAGCTGTGGTGTGGTCAATTTGCATGTTTCTCTTTTATTAGATTAGATATTTTCACTGTACATATTTTTATTTGAAATCTTGATACTATGTGTTGTGATACTACAGAATTTTGAGTAAGCAAATTCCTATGGGTCCATTATAGATAAGTTCTTAATCTTATATATAAGTTCTCATTTGTGCAAAGTTCAAAAGTGATATCTGCCATTTACATAAGTCAGTGGACAGTTCTCCTTTCTTTTTTATCTACGTGTATACGCATGCACACACACACACACACACACACACATTTCCCTATGCTTTTCAACCTTCAAGTGGAAGAAAGTAAAAACATGCTTCAGATTAAAAAAAAAAAAAACTACAGGGTTCTTTTTGCTTTTTCCTTTACTCTTTGCCTGGCCCAAACCTAGTCAATTTTTAAAAAGATTTTTATTGATTTCAGAGAGGGAGGAAGAGAGAGAGAGTGATAGAAACATCAATGATGAGAAAAAAATCATCAATCGGCCACCTCCTGCATACCCCACTATGGGGATTGAGCCTGCAACCTGGGCATGTGCCCTGATGGGGAATCAAACCGTGAACTACTGTTTCATAGGTTGAGGCTCAACCACTGAGCCACACTGGCTGGGCCCTACTCAAGTTAGTTATTACTTCCCAAGGAAAGTACCCACCTCTCCACATTAAAAGCAACACCAACAAATTAGATACCCCTATGATACTTTCTCATAGTTCCCTGTGGTTCTTCTTCATGGTACTTTTCACACCTTTTTCTCTAGACAGAGCATAATGTCTGTCTTGCCCACTACACTCTGCCTCCATAAGGGAAAGGACCATGTTGGCTGTGCACCAGTGTATTCCCAGTGTATAAAGTGATGTCTGGCACATGGTTGCTCTGTACATTTGTTTTATGCACAAGTGGAGAAGAAAGCTGGCATTTACTACATACCTATCCCAATGCTAGACACTGTAGACATAAACTCACATTTGTTCTTTACCACGGTTTTGTGAGGAAGGTATTAAGTAGTACGCTTTAAAGAGGAGTAAACTGAAGTTCAGCGAGACTAACTCCTGTAATGTCACAAAATTATTAAATGGCAGTGCCCAGATTCAGACTAGACTGTTTTACTTCAAAGCCAGTGCTCTTCACTCTACTTCATTGATTCTTTTTTTAATTGAGATATAATTAATGTATAGCATTGTGTAAGTTATATATTGCAATATGATCACTATAGTTAGCTAACATCTCTATCACATAATGATCATTTCTTTCTTGTGTTGAGAACAGTTAAGATCTAGTCTCTTAGCCATTTGAAATTTGTAATACAATATTTTTAATTATAATCACTATTCTGTGCATTAGATCTCCAGAAGTTATTTATCTACTAGCTGTAAGTTTTTACTTTTAAATAATATCTTTCCAATTCCCCCATCTCACCCCCTTTCCACATTGCTTCAATAGCTGTTTAGTATGACTTCTCCAGTAAGTCAGTAATGCAAGGGATATACCTGGGACATATTTAAAAGGCTCAGAATAAAAGAATAAGGCAAATATTTGAACCTAAATATATCCACTTTAATCCCAAAAATCTGTATGTCAGAAAGTTGTATTATAAACAAGTAGCCAAATGCATTTTTGTAGTGTAGCATTTTAAAAATTAATAGCACAACCCTTGACTTTTTAAAACAATTATTTAATTTGGAGGAATTTTTTAAAATTCAAAGGTAACATATACTCCTAATATTTTTGGAAAAAAGTGCCAAGTTATATAAAGTAAAAAGGAAAATCTTTTACCCTCCCTCGCAATCCCCTTCTCAGGCAGTAACCAGATTTAACAATTTGCTGTGTTGTGAACATGCCTTATTGGTTCCTGAAAAATGATCTATAATTTCCATTAAAAAGACTGTTATGAAACTCATAGCAGTTATTATGACAGTGAACCTAGGAGCTGGTGAATGTTTTTAATTTTCATTTTCATCACCCAAGTGATTGTAATGGCAGTCCAGAGATCTGGTCTGGATTAACATTTGGGGCTTCCGGACTTACTGATTCAATCTCTATTAGCTGTTCTCAAACCTGTTGGCTTTCTTAGAGGAAGGGAGAGGGAGTCTACACAGGTTTCTTCATTTCCGGCTTCAGAGCAGTTGGAGTGGTGAGAAGCACATCTCAGGGTCCCATCTATTTCTCCTCCAGTTGACCCATCATCCTTGCTCTGCTCATGTCTGTCTAACTGTCTAACACATCCCCTCAAGGATCTTGGCTCTGAATTCTTTCAGGGAAAATGGGCGTTGGTGGGCTCCTCTAACTGCTTCAATGCTGAGGAGGGATGAAGTTTTCTTTCAGAGCCAAGAGATCCTTGCTCTCTGTCAGAGGGATGGTGAGGCTTGGGCACAGAAGAAGGTGGGCTTGTGACTTGGTGGAGACAAATTTTATTATAAAATTTAGTATTATTGAACAGTTAGAACAGCAATAATTATAATAGTCTGATGAAAGAGAAACATTTCAGTTCTAATAATTTCCCATTGAAATAGAATTTTTCTCCTTAAAATCCCCCTTATTTTTATTAAAGAGCCAAATTAAGACCAATTTATCTATTGCATTAAGTCTAGTTTCAGTTGGGCCTGATTGCATAATCACAACAAGAATGGTAACTGACTGCCTTTGCTGGAATTTCATGATTGAGTCTCAATGTGCCCTGTAGGGCAGAGAAACCAAGCCATCCAGCTGTCATCAGGCCTGCCTTAAATATTAGCTGGGTTAGGTGAATTCCTCACCACCAAGATCTGTACCAGCAGGGCTCTATCCAGGTCTCCACCCTAGGCTTCAAGGCCCACCTCAGTAGCCTCCTATTCGTAGCCTAGAGTGCATGGGGGGAGTGTTCATCAGGGATACAGAGGTGCCCTCGCTGCTCCCCTTCCACTCTGACCAACCGCCAGCAATGGCAGAGTATGGGCCTGATGCTCCAGCACCATCCATTTTCAGGACTACTAAGCAAGATACCAGGCTTTCTCCATGGTACTCTTATTGGCTTCAAGTCTTCAGAGTCCAGACATGACTCTTTAGAACATGACACTTCAGTCAAAGTTTTCAGTCAATAAAACCACCATTGGAAACCGGTCTTATTGGATTTATGCAAAGAAATGAATTTCCATGATTCATTCATTAAGAATTGCCAAATTTCGAAGGGACCATATAGGGAGAAAAATACACTAACTTGCTTTAAGATCTTCTGATTTTCCTTGCCAGTCCCTTCCATTGACTCTTCAGAAGATGTAATATTTTTCCAAATGCATTATAAAAAAACAGTAACTGTTTCCAAATGACAAGAAGAAATTTAAAACACAGTTATGGATTTCATTATAATGCAGATGACATGGAATGTTGTCTTTTCTGTAAAACCCAACATTCTATAATATCACAACTAATAACCATTAGTTATAACTGTATTTGACTAAGTTTCCTGTGTACTTTTAGTATAAAATATTCCTTCATGAGAGAGAAAACAAACATTTGAGGCATTTCAGAGCCTATTGGGATGATCTAAAGCCAATTCTAGATCAAGAGAAAGTTTCTGAAATTCAAACGCTTAAAGGATTGTCAAACTTGATTTTACCAAAAGATTATATATATTTACTGTAAACTGCTTGACATCTGGATTTTCTAGATGGTTGCAAACTGCTGTTTTACTATCTCAGATTCCCTGTTCTGCTTGACCTGGCTTACTGGCCTGTGTCATTTAATTAATTTCCTTTTAAGTTTTTTTTTATACTAACTTTCTATA
>NW_006284936.1:15387-18012 GCF_000327345.1 Myotis davidii
TTTATCATTTAACCCAGCAAGGCTCTAAAGCCTTTAAGTTATCAAAGACTTTGGAAAATTATGTATAGGCCTAGGAGGCTGGAGAAAAAGGCAGGGGGAGAAGGGAACAGGCCCTGCAGCCTGTTTCCAGACCTCTATCTGCTTGGATTCAAAACTGCCACATTTTTCCTTAGAGATAACATGCTAAGGTTTGGGCGATGCTGATGTGGCTTCTGTTTCTGGCCCTACAGGCCAGTCCTTTCTTAGGCCACTTGTTCTACAGTTGTGAACATTATGTTAGCTTTCCGTTTCTGCCTTTCTTATTTTATGTACATAGACCTCCTGAGCCTTTTAAACAGCTCTTCTGCATTTCTATCCTTCCAGTTAGCTCTAACTTTGCAGTTTTCTTGAGATGTCAGGCCAACTATTGGTGACAAAATGTGATTTTTAATATTTCTTGGCCCAACACATCCTTGGGGTCTGGCCTAGAGTACTTTCTCATTTGATCTTTTAATCTTGGTAAAATTTGGAAGGCCCTTCTTTGCCTTGATGAATATTGAAGGCTTTATTTAGGTTCTGAGACAGGAGAACTGCTTTCCTAATCTCTTTAATTGTTATTTCCATGAGAGATCTCTCATGTGTCCCCTATGGGCCTTGTTGTTAGGGTCGACTGACACTCCCGGGTTTGGAAATTTTACATCTGCTGGAAGCTCACCAGGGCTAGCCAGGTGCTCCCTTTCCCAGATAGCCATAGCCAACTTTCAAATCATTTCCCCTTCTTTTCCGGAGAATAGTATTCCCAAGATAGACATTAACTCAGATCTACATATACACTTGTGGGCCCCAAAATGGGTCTAGCTAGTCAGCTAAGCCCCATGGGTCTTCCAGCAAAAGTTTTAACTCTTTTTTGCTCCAACTCCTTTCGCAACCTAGAAAAGCTGGTTTCTGGTGGTGCAGAGGCCTCAGGGCTGGTTGGATGAGGGGGAGGCTGGGATTTTAAATCACCATCTTGGCTGTTTCCTCAGATTGTCCCCTGGTTGCATAGGGAGGGGAAGGCAGGACAAGGGATCTCATTTCTCTGTCTGCCTTTGTTCTCTTTTAGGCTTCTCTACTTTTACTTTTATAGGGAGAAGGACGACTGGCCCCTTCCTCCAACAGAGAGCATAGTCAATCTCCTCTTGAGTGACTGGACTTTTATTATTAACACTAGTGGCCCAGTGCATGAAATTCATGCATGGGGGGGTATGTGTGTCCCTGAGCCTGGCCTGCACCCTCTCCAATATAGGACCCCTTGGGGGATGTCCCACAGGGATCAGGCCTAAACTGGCAGTCAGACATCCCTCTCACAATTTGGGACCGATGGCTCCTAACTGCTCACCTGGCTGCCTGCCTGATCGCCCCTAACCACTCTGCCTGCCGACCTGATTGCTCCCAACTGCTCCCTCCGTCTGCTCACCCCCAACTGGCCCCCCCACCAGCCTGATCACCCCCAGCTTCACTCCCCTCCCGGCCTCATTGTCCCTAACTGCCTCTGCCTCAGCCCCACCACCATGGCTTTGTTCAGAAGGTCTCCTGGTCTAATTAGCATATAAACCATTTATTAGTATAGACAGAGGCCTGGTGCATGGGTGGGGGATGGCTGGTCTGCACTGAAGGGGGTCCCGAATCAGGGTGGGGGTACCCACTGGAGGTGATGCTGGCCTGGGTGAGGGGCTGAGGGCTGTTTTCAGGCTGACCACACACCCTTCGGGGTGGGCGTCCCCGCTGGGGGCGGGGTGGTCCTGGGCAAGGGTCTGATGGCCGTTTGCAGGCTGGCCATGCCCCCATTAGGATGAGGGTCCCTGCTGGGGAGCATGTCCAGCCTGGACGAGGGGATGATGGCCGTTTGCAGGCTGGCCACACCCTCATCAGGGTAGGGGTCTCTGTGGGGGGCATGGCTGGCCTGGGTGAGGGGCTGAGGACCATTTGCAGGCTGGCCACACCCCCATCAGGGTGGGAGTCCCCGCGGGATCGTGGTCAGCCTGGGCAAGGGGCTGAGGACGGTTTGCAGGCAGGCATGCCCCCATTGGGGTGAGGGTCCCTGCAGGGGGGTGTGGCCAGCCCGGGTGAGGGACTGAAGGCCGTTTGGGGGTCATATGCAGGCCAAGCCCCCAGCTTTGTCTAGAATGATGTCCAGAAGGTCTCCTGGTCTAATTAGCATATCAGTCTTTTATTAGTATAGATATTTATAATTAGTACTGAAAAGCTTTATCATAAATCCTTCATTTTAGTTGCATCTTATCCTCCTATCTAATAAAAGAGAAAGATGGTAATTAGCGTATGCCGCTACCCTTCCTATTGGCTAATCAGCGAGATATGCAAATGAACTGCCAGCCAAGATGGCGGCCGGCAGCCAGGCAGCTTGAAACTAACATGAGGCTTGCTTGCTTCAGTGACGGAGGAAACAAAAGCTCCCACACTGCCGCTGCAGGCCTCTGAGCTGCAACTGTAAGCAACTATGTAACAAATATAGAAGCTAAACAAAACCCCAGAAACCTGCTTTAGTCCGGCTGGGCTTCAGCCAGCAGGATCGCAACATTGTAAGCAAAAGCCAGAAACCTAATTTCAGCAGCGGAGGCCTAAGAGCTGGAGCCAAGCCTCGAAGAT
>NW_006284936.1:19191-21456 GCF_000327345.1 Myotis davidii
GTACTTCTACAGATATGTTCTTCCCAGTGTTATGGGGAAAAACAGAACATTGGGGACTAGTTATAGTTATGGGAAATATTAATTATGCTGTTAACCATGATTGCCCACTCTGTTCAAAGAAAGCACATACTAATCTGGCTGGGAGTCATATACCCCCAGGACCTGAGAGTCACCCTTGTAATGCAGTCCATCCTCATTCAAAAACTGTCCATTATCATGGAAGCATTAACCTTGTTGCTCAAATCAGCCTCTTTAGCTTACTTCACCATGTTCATAAACCAGGGAAGAGCAAACTAAAATCCCTAAAAAACAGAAAGCCAAAATTACATTATAAACATACAGACAGAAATCTCACTAGCAAAGAGTTTCTGGTGGACAACATTCTGAGAGGGAGAGAGGAAGGGCCCCCAAGATAAAAAAAAAAATTATTGTCAGCTGCTAGGACTTTCCTGCAGTCTCTGTCACATGTTCAGCTCCACCACACATAACTGGGTTTCCCCAAAGCAGGACATGCCCTATCTTTAAAGAAAGGAAACAAACAACAAAGTGACACAAACATCAACAAACACTTTTATACAGGCGCAAGCAACACACTAAAAGTTTACACCACAGAGCAATGTCTTCTGTCCCTGGTTCAGGAACTGCCCCTGCCCAGAATCTCAGCATTCTTCCCAATGGACTATTTTGGGAGAATGTCTTTCCCAGGCCTAGAATTTCTGTTTCCCATCCTTGGCCATAAGCTGGGGGCCCCACTGACTTCACTGGAGAGATTTTCGAGACAAAAAAATCAACAAGGAAACAGTGACTAAAAAACACACTGGATCAAATGGAGTTAATTGAGAGTTACAGAACATTTTACCCCAAAACAGCAGAATAGATATTCTTCTCAAGTATACAGGGACATTCTCAAAGATAGAACACATGTTAGGACACAAAACAAGTCTCTGCATGTTCAAGAACATTGAAATCATATTAAGTATCTTCTTTGACCATAAGGGCATGAAATTAGAAACCAAATACAGTAAGAACACTCAACATTCAAACACATGGAGGCTAAACAGCGTGTTTTAAATAATGAGTGAGTTACCACTGAGATCAAGAAAGAAATAAAAAAACTTACTGGAAACTAATAAAAATGAACAGAAAACAACCCAAAATCTATGGGACACAGGGAAAGCAGTCTTGAGAGGGAAGTTGATATCACTATGGGCCTACCTCAGAAACAAAGCAAAACAAAACAATAAGCCCATGAAAAAATTATTAATAAACAATCTAACACTACAACTTAAAAAATTAGAAAAAGAACAATAAGAAAAGCCTAGAGTAAGTAGAAGGAAATAACAAAGATCAGAGAAGAAATAAATATCATAGAGACTAAAAAAAAAATGCAAAAGATCAACAAAATCAAGAGCTGGTTCTTTGAAAGGACAAACAAGATTGATGAACCTTTAGCCAGACTCATCAAGAAACAAAAAGGCCAAAACCAGTTTGGCTCAGTGGATAGAGCGTCGGCCTGTGGACTGAAAGGTCCCGGGTCGATTCTGATCAAGGGCATGTACCTGGGTTGCGGGCACATCCCCGGTAGGAGATGTGCAGGAGGCAGCTGGTTGATGTTTCTCTCTCATCGATGTTTCTGACTCTCTATCTCTCTCCCTTCCTCTCTGTAAAAAAATCAATAAAATACATTAAAGAAAAAGAAACAAAGAGGACCCAAATAAATAAAATCAGAAAAGAAAGAAGTAATAACTGACACCACAGAAATACAACGGATTTTAAGAAAATACTAGGAACAACCATATTCCAGCAAGTTGGACAATGTAAATGAAATGGAAAAATTCCTAGAAAAAGACACTATTCCACATCTAAATGAGGAAGAATTAGAAAGCCTGAATAACTCAATAACAACTGATAAATCTGAAGTAGTAATAAAAAAAAAACTCCCAGCAAACAAAATTCCTTGTCCCGGTGGCTTTACAGATAAGTTTTACCAAATACTCAAAGAAGAACTATCACCTATCCTCCTCAAAATGCTTTAAAAAATCCAAGAGGAAGGAACACTTCCAAGCTCTTTTTATGAGGCCAGCATTACCATATCTCCACAAACAGATAAAGTCACTGCAAAGAAAGAGAATTACAGGCTGATATCCCTGATGAACTTACATGCTAAAATCCTCAACAAAATATTAGCAAATCAGATCCAGCAATATATTAGAAAGATCATACACCATATCCACATGTGATTTATTATGGGAATGAAAAATTGTG
>NW_006284936.1:21512-28032 GCF_000327345.1 Myotis davidii
CTAGGCTGGTACATTATCTGTGAATCAGAAATACTAGTACACCACATAAATAAATTGAAAGACAAAAAAATCACGAGATCATATCAATAGATTCAGAAAAATCAATACACAAAATCTAACATCCATTTTTGATAAAAACTCTCAGCAAAGTGGGAATAGAGGGATCATACTTCAACCTAATAAACGCCTTATATGACAAAACTACAGCCAACATCATACTCAATGGGCAAAAACTAAAACCATTTCCCTTAAGAACAAAAAAAAAGACAGGGATGTCCACTTTCACCACTCTTTTTCCACATAGTACTGGAAGTGCTAGCCACAGTGATCAGACAAGAAGAAATAAAAGGCATCCAAATTGGATAGGAGAAAGTAAAACTCTCATTATTCACAGATGACATGATACTGTACATAGAAAACCAAAAAGTTTCAACCAAAAATCTACTCAATTTAAAAAATGAATTTGCCGACACAGCATGTTATAAAATTAACAAGTGTAGGGTGTGATTATAGGGTTAAGCCTTGATTGACCTGTGGCAGAGCCATAAACAAGTCCTAGCTTAGAGGGCAGAGCCCTCTTAGCATAATTAAGCTTGATCTTATGGCCGCTCCCTAGATCCTTCTTAGGTATCTAATGGGCTGTGGGAGATGCAGCAAGTGCTGCCAAAACAAGTGAAATTCACAAGAACATTGTAACTATGTTGACTACTACCTTGTTTTTCTCTGACTATAAAATAAAGCCTCAGCTTGCTGGCTGGATCTCTTTCTGTGTTCTCATTTAGGCACAGGAGATCCACCCAGCCCCAGCTATTTTCTCTTGTCTGCCTTTTCTTTAATCCTTCACCGTCCCTCCTCAGGCTCACCGAACCCTTGGCTGTGCTGGCACGGCAAAAACAAGCAGAAATCCATGGCATTTTTATACACCAATAATGAATTCTCAGAAAGAGAAACTAAAAATCCAATTCCACTTACCATTGCAACAACAACAACAAAAACCTATACTTAGGAATAAACTTAACAAAGGAGGTAAAATACTCGAAAAACTACAGGACATTGAACAAAGAGACAGAGGAAAATATAAACAAGTGGAAGAATACACCATGTTCATGGATTGGTAGCATTAACATAATTAAAATGTCCATACTTCCCAAAGCAGTCAGTACATTCAATGCAATCCTGATTAAAATACCAACATATTTCATAGATGTAGAACAAATACTCCAAAAATTTGACATAACCCAATGACCTACTGTATTACAAAATATCCTGTTCTATCACAAGAACAGGCATATAGATCAATGGAACAGACACAAGGAACCAAAAAAGACCCTAAATAGCTACAGCCTTCTTAGAAAGAAGTACAATGCTGGAGGAATCACAATACCAGATATCAAGTTATACAGGCAGTCCTCGGGGTTACATTGGACTCGATGTATATCATTTCATGGTTATGTCGCCATCTCCCACTTACAGTATTTATTAAAAAAAAGTTCCATCATTTTGACATATGTACATATATGCTTTATGTATTTATTATTTATTTACCACAAGTAAAGGTTAGTAATTATTATTTTTCTTTTAATTTTTTTTACTGTTTCACTTGATTACTGCTGTGTATGTGCTCCATGTGAGTAACATAGGTGCTTATGTAGGTGGGTTCTGACTTACAGTGAAAATTGCGTTACATTGAGCCATAGGAATGGATCTCTGACATAACCCAATGACCTACTGTATTACAAAATATCCTGTTCTATCACAAGAACAGGCATATAGATCAATGGAACAGCACAGAGACCCCAGATGTCAACCTAAGGATATATTCCTAGAAGTGGGGTCACTGGGTCAAGTGGCAGTTCCATATTTAATTTTTTGAGAAAACTCCATAATGGTTTCCATAATGACTGTACCAGTCTGCATTCCCACCAGCAGTGTACTAGGGTTCCCTTTTCTCCACATCCTCACCGGTACTTGTCATTTGTTGATTTCTTTTTTTAAATATGTGGTATGGACTTATGTTTGTGTATGTATAGAAAAAATTGGAAGAATATATTGCACACTGTTAAAATATGGCTTATCTCTTAAAGTTTGTATTCTATGGGACTTAAACCTACTTCATTATACATTTTTGTATTGTTTGCAATTTTGTCCAGTGAGATTTTATTACCTTAATAGTTTAGAAAACACAAAGATATTCTTTTGGAAGAAAAACATTCTAAATTCAAAGCATTATTCCCTTTATACTGGCTCTTCCTTCTCCCTAGTCAAAGTGACCTATAAATTTACCACATACTATTTTACATACAACATCTGGATTGGCGAGTTACTTTACATAGAGGACTTTTATATCATATAACCTTACTAAGTCAAACTTCACTTACATTATTATTTATACTTTATAAATTAAAATGGTATATTTTAAATTAAGGAATAGAGATAGGGCTTTAGTATAATATTTAAGTTAATGTAACTCATAGCTATTTTATGAGCTTGATCATTGTCCTAGTTATCCTTGTATGAGGTGAGGACTCAATCAGATTAGAATAGTATTTTATTAGTTCTCATCAAGGTTTGAATAAGCCACGTTATTATAGCTATACTTTTATCTTGACAAAATACTTTTACATTTTGAGTTGATTTGTCTAGAAATTAATAAAAATATACTCTGCTATGATGATAGTGATAGGACTGATTTCCTCTCCATTGATCGTTAACATAAATTCAAAATCTTTTCCAATACCTTTGGAACTACATTTCCAAATAGGAAAAAGATATATGAAAAACATTCATGAGTTGAGTTTCAAGGCAAGCTATCCTATCTAGTAATAGACAAACATGGTAATTGACCATACCTTCGCTACACCTTCCATTGGCTAATAAGCACAATATACAAATTAACCAACAAAAGAGGGCAGCTAATTTGCATATTGCAGGCAGGATGGTACAGCGCCATCGGAGAGCAGGTTGGGGGCGTGAGTGCTGGCGGTTCCCTGGGACCCGATCCTGCTGGCAGACCCGGACTCTGCAGCGTCCGCCCGCACTCACGCTGCCAACCCGCAAGAGCGGGTTGGGGCATGACTGCAGGCGGACGCCCCTACCCGCTTTCGGAAGGGAAGACTGAAGGCTCCCTCCAGAGCGAAGGCCTGGGTCCGGGTGCCGGAGGAAAACCGGTGCTGGCAGCCAGGGGAAGGAAGGCCTATTGCATGAATCTCTTTGTGAAACGGGCCTCTGGTTAAGAATATATAACAACTAGATATACGGTTTCACATTTCATTTCTTTTAACTGAAGCAAGTAACATGTTAAATGGAATTATTCAGCTTCCATTTTTAAATTTTACATTATATCTTTTTTCTTTTTTATGGAATTTATGGGGGTGATATTGGTTAATAAAATTACATAGGTTTCAGGTGTACAATCCTATAATACATAATCTTTATATTGTATTGTATTTTCACCACCCAAAGTGATGTCTCCATCACCATTTATCCCCCCTGGTTATCACCATGCTGTTGTCTGTGTCTATGGAGTGCTGTCTTCAGGGAGTGCTGGTATCTTTTCAGGATTAACAAAGAAAAACTACTGTACACAGCAAGGGAAGAGTGAAAGAGGACTCATCACAACTTGTTCCAACATAGGCTCCAACATTTCAATTTCAACTGAGTCCAACAGCAGTTTGCCTCTGAGTGTTGTACAAAAGAGCAAGTGATTAAGCTGTAGATTAATGAATTTTTCACTCTGAAACAGATGTTGCAATTCAGTCACCTCTCCATTACCAAACTAAAACTAGTGGCAGAGTTGATGATCCAAAAGAGCACATAATTCAAAAATCACTTATATTTGGCTTTAGGATATTTATTTTTTACTTACCATATCTAACTAAATTTAAGATGCTTTTATATCTTAACATATCTGAAATTGGAATAAGTATAACTGGCAGCACTTTTTATTAGAGATAATGTGTCTTAGATTTCATGAGATATAGATGTTTGATTATAAACAGATCTGAAGTACAAAAAAGCATTTAAAATACTTTAGCTAAATGTTGAAGACACGACTTATAAAAAACTAGTAAGTGAACTGCTTCTCCACCTTGACATGATCTCAGAACTACATTCCATCTTTGATCATCTGTAGCTCTTTGGTTATACTAAGGGGAGATACTACTCATATCACTGTACTTCTATATGTTTCCATCCTTTCAAGTAGAATATAAGTCCTTTGATAGAATTATAATTATTTTTGCATCCTGTATTACAACCAGCATGGTACAAAATGTGAGTTCCTACTATGTACCAGGGTGTGTTACGGGCATAAAAACTACGCAAAGATGATTGTCTCATACCTACAAGTAGGTACCAAATGGAGCCTTACCTGTGAAAAAAATACTAGTTTTAGTTTTATATTAAGTTGTATAGTGAGATTTTATTTTATCACAGCTGTAAGTACAAAGTGTATGAGAATGTACAAGAGAGAGCATCTAAATCCTACCTTGCAGAACAATGACACCAGAACTGGGTTTGAAAGATGAGGAAGATGGAATATGGAACAGGATGAGGCAGAAAAAAATTCTAAGAGGAGGCACCAGCATATGAAGAGAGAGAGAGAGAGAGAGAGAGAGAGAGAGAGAGAGAGAAGAATAAAAGAGCAGAGCATGTTCAAGAAGCAAGTGGTATGCTATACAAAAACTATAACATACATTGGCAGTAGTGCGGTGGGGAGAGGGAAGATAGGATTAAAGTTGAGCTGGTATCATATATGAAGGACCTTGTATGCATGCTAAGGAGTCTTGGTTTGATCCCGTAGGCAATGATGAGGGACTGAAGATTTCCAAAAGACAATGTATAATAGTAAGAAAGACAACTATGTCATAATAATATGACAGGTTAGAAGAATAGGGTAGCAGACAGTGTGTTAGCTCAAACTCAACACCTATTCCAAATCCCTTCTCCCTTGCCTTATCATAGAAGACAAATGATTTGCCAATCTCCGTTGTGTCACCTTTGTTGTGGCTATATGGCAAGCTCTAGTCAAGATATAGAGAAAAGACTTCTGAGAGGGGTTCTAATAAAGTACTTACTTTTCTGATAAATGGGGGTCAGAAGCATCTGGAGCATAGTTTGTCCTAAACCTTCTTCCTACTTTGAATGTTTAGGTGTTTCCCAGAGGTACCTTAGCCATTTTGTGAAAATGAGGTTACAAATCAACATGCTAAAGACCAGAGTGGAAAGAAAAAATGTCCAGATCTTTGATGGCACCAATGAATTCCTGTACCAACTCTGTACTGCCTAATAATCAGTGATGGCGAACCTTTTGAGCTCGGCGTGTCAGCATTTTGAAAAACCCTAACTTAACTCTGGTGCCGTGTCACATATAGAAATTTTTTGATATTTGCAACCATAGTAAAACAAAGATGTATATTTTTGATATTTATTTTATATATTTAAATGACATTTAACAAAGAAAAATCAACCAAAAAAAATGCGTTCGCGTGTCACCTCTGACACGGTGTGTCATAGGTTCGCCATCACTGGCCTAATTCTAGACTTTATATACACTCTCATTTATTTAAGCTACTATTAATTGGTTTATTATTGCTTCCAAGCAAAACACATTCTGAAGTGACAGAGAGCAAGACTGACAGCAGGCAGATTAACCAGAAGGCTACTGTAATAATTTAGGAAAGTGATGATGAAGACTGCAATGAGAGCAAGGAGAAAAGGTAGAGTAGAATATATCTGAGAAACAAATAAGGAGAGAGAGGCAGAGACAATTTATTCTAAGGCATTTTGACATTGGGGACATCTTTGGGATGTAAGATAGATACAACTAATAAATAATTCCTTCTTCCTCCATCCCAGTCTCCCTCTCCCTCTCTTACCCTCACCTCTCTCTAAAAGTACCGTATTTGCCGGCGTATAAGACGATTTTTTGGCCCTGAAAAATATGCCTCCAAGTGGGGGGTCGTCTTATACACCAGGTACACTTCAGATAGACTGCCCATAGTGCTTGCCCCGTGCCATAGTGGCCTCCCGATGCCCGCCCACTTCATTCCACATACCGTTCAGGCATCAGCAGCGCTGCTGGGTGTATGCTCGGCTGTTATGCGATTTTGCTGTTATGCGATTTTACCACACTCGCAAAATCGCACACAGCCGACCATACACCCAGTATGATAGCGCAAAATCGCGAATCGCGATACCATACTGGGTGTATGGTTGGCTGTGTGCAATTTTGCGAGTGTGGTAAATTCGGGTTACCGTATATTTCTTTACATATGCATTGAAGATTCGCGATTTTGCGCTATCATGGTGCCTGTTAGAATGTTGAAGAGCTCGCACTTGCGCACTAGTGAGGTCCCAGGGAGATGCTGATGCAAGGGTGGACCAGACTGCTATAGTGACAGGGCAAGGATAGGGAAAAGCAAACAGGGAGCAGGGACCAATCAAATCAGGCTTTGTATCCAGCCAACAGCCAACCACAATACTGCCCCATTGTACAGTACAGCATAGAAAATGTCGACCA
>NW_006284936.1:28064-37992 GCF_000327345.1 Myotis davidii
ATCTTTCTTCTATCATTGACAGTCCCTCTAGGTTGTGGGCTGCTTGCCTGTGTTCCTGAGAAGCATCTACGGTACCAGTCTATAGAGTGTGTTTTCTTTAGTGAATTACCGGTATGTTTACCGGTAATAAACTTGCACTGTTTTATGTATATGTTTGATTACATACAGCCTTGTGACAGTTTTCCTGCATGTCATAAGCATTTGAATATAAATTAAAATGTTAAAATCAAATCTGATATTGTTTTACCTTTTATTTGGTGTGTGGAAGGTGTGCGGAAGAGGGGGTAGTCTTATACGGCGAGTATATAACAAACTCTGTATTTTGAGTGGAAATGTTAGGGGGTCGTCTTATACGCCCAGTCGTCTTATACGCCGGCAAATACGGTAACTAGAAAATATATCCTCGGGTGAGGACTAATAAACAAGAAAATTAGAATGCATATTGAATGAGAAAAAGAAAACTACGAATATAACCTGAGAAGCCTAGGCATTTAAGGGATTCAGAACAAGAGAAAGTAATCCAGAGGACACCCTCACAAAGAGAGCACAGACAAAAAAAATGTTTCAAAGAGGGAGTGGTCGGTGAATAGTGAATAATTACAGAAAATGCAAGTAAGTATAAAGGTCAGGATGTCATAAGTTAAGAATTGATAGTGACGAAGTAAGAAAGTGACATTAATTACTTTTTAATGAAATATGACAATTAGAGAAGGTAGCTCAAGAATTAAGGCAAGGTTAGGGAAAAGTTTTTGTTACTGTTTTTGTTTGTTTGTTTTTTAGATAAAGAAGATCAGAAGCTATTTAGAGGTTGAGGAGGAATAACTGAGTGAAAAGAGAAACCAAAGGCTGAAGATATAACATGGTACTGGAAAAAAAAACAGAAGGAATGAGAACAGGAACCCAAATAGAAGCATTAGCCTTAGAAAGGGGGATGACATGGCTGAAAAGAGGTAAGTCTTAAAGGTAGATGGGAAAAAGTTGTGAATGGTCATGACTAATAACTTATGTTGTTTTTTTCCCCTCCATGTAATAGGAAACACAGTCATCTTTGGCAGGTATAGGAAAATTGAGAATAAAAGGTCTGTAATAACCTCTCCTGGAGAACAGAATAGGAAACCACCTAGGAACCGGTAGGAAGTCTGCTAAGCAGTATCGGAGGTCCCATGGAGCATATGGTCTTCCTAAATAGTTACAGGTGTTTTTGGACATCTAAGAGAAGTCAACATTAATAAAACAAAGAGACAAAGCCAATCCCAAGTGTCATAAAATATGGATATTTTATTCCTGTTCTGGGAAATGAAAAAAGAGAAGGATAGAGAATCTATCCTTCACAAACCATTCTAATTTAGCTGACATTAATGTCACCAGTTGGGAATTGATAGTGAGAAAAAGCTAAAGCAAACATATGTTTGCATAACTACATACATATTTTTTCAGATCTTAGTCTCATTAATTGTTCACATATTTAATCTATTTTTTGTTTATAAACACCCTTAAGTCATCAAATGCATCTTAATACTACTACCTCTGCCACTTCACCAATCATTTAATATTGTTTCGATTGTATTTTCTGTTTGTGTTTTAATCACTTACTTGATTGGTCAAACCATACATTAGAAGATGTATGGGATAAATTTGCTTTAAGTTATGCTCTATGCATCACAATTACCCATTACATTTCTTTCATTATCATTTGTAATTGTTTATGTAGACTATTTCAGCTTCTAGTGCTGTACATATCTACATCTTCTGGATGGGACTGTCCATGATCCATGAGCTTGGGGTCAGGCATAAACTGTGTAGCACCTGGTAAAGTATCAAAATGAAAAAAAAATTAGTCATTCATTCAACAATTCATTGTTGGTACTAGGAATACATAAGTGGGGGGAAAAGTTAAAAATCTCCCCCAATATATTTAAATGCCATTTAACAAAGAAAAATCAACCAAAAAAATGCATTCAAGTTGGGTAAAACCGAGAATTAAGTAAAATAAATAATATGTCAGTAAACACTACATAGAAAAATAAAACAGGAGGAGCATATGGAGTGCCTAGGTAATTTGCAATCTTAAATAGGGTGGCCAGGGAAATGTTTCTAGAAAAGTGTAATTGAAGGAGATAAGGGTGTGAGCCTGTAGATATCTTAGGGAAATGACTTATAGGCGGAGAACAGAGCAAGTATAATATACCTGAGGCATGTCTGAGTAACCACAAAATGGCCAATAGGGCTGAAACAGAGGTGGCAAGATGTGGTGATGGTGGGTGCAATGAGAGTGATAAGAGACATGTTCAGAAAACAATGGAATGCTACGACACAAAGGGCCATAATAGGTTTTTCTTTATTTTAAGTGATAAGAAAAGCTACTAGGCAGTTTTGAGCAGAGGAGTGGCATGATATGGTTTTTTTGAAGATCACTCTTAGCTATGGGGAGAAGAGACTATAGGGGGAAAAGGGTGAAAGAAGGGAGACCATTTAGGAAGCTATTTCAGTACACCAGGAGAAAGATGCTATTGGCTTTAATCAGGGCAGTAGCAGTGAAGGTGGCAGAAAGGGACTGGGTTATGGAGAAAGTCCTATGGTAAAATGACAGGATTTCCTAAATGGATTAGTATGTTGTGTGAGAGAGACTGTAACTTAGAAAACTGCAAGAATGGAGTTGACATTTATTGAGATAGGGGGAAATGTGGGAGAAGCATATTTGGGGCAAGGCAAATGAAGTGTTAAGCTTTGGATATGTTAAATGTGAATTAAGTAGTCATCTAAAGATGTAGAGATGTTGACTAAGCAGCTAGCAATGTGAATCTATAGAGTTCAGGAGAGGTCTGGGCTGGTTTATAAATTTCACAATCGTAGCCTAAATGCAGTATGGGACTACATGAGATCATCTAGATCAGTGGTTCTCAACCTTCCTAATGCCACGACCCTTTATGCTGTGGTGACCCCCAACCATAAAATTATTTTCGCTGCTACTTCATAACTGTAATTTTGCTACTGTTATGAATCATAATGTAAATATCTGATATGCAGGATGTATTTTTATTGTTACAAATTGAATATAATTAAAGCATAGTGATTAATCACAAAACAATATGTAATTATATATGTGTTTTCCAATGGTCTTAGGCGACCCCTGAGAAAGGGTCGTTGGACCCCCAAAGGGGTCGCGACCCACTAGTTGAGAACCACTGATCTAGAGCCTCAGAGAAGAGCTCTAAGCATTGAGCCATGTGGATACTCCAATTTTTTGAAGTTAAGAAGATTAGGAAAATATAGCAGAGAAGACTGAAAAGGAACAGCCAGTTAGTGAAGTAAGAAAACCAAGAGCAAGTGGTATCCCAAAGGCCAAGTGAAGAGATCGTTTCAAGGAGGAGGGAGTAATAACCTGTGTTAAAAGCTACTGATGGACTTCATGAGGTGGGACTGAGAATGGATTCCTGGATTTGGCAATGTGTATACCACTGGTGATTTTGATCAGCTGACTGTGTGCCAGGCAGGATGCTATGTTATTTTCATGCATTGTCTCTGAACACCACCAAGAGATAGATGATACATTTATATTTGTTTTACAGGTAGGGAAATTTTAATTTAAAGATGTTAAGAAACTTGATCAATGTCACTCAGCTGATAAGTGGTGGAGTAACGAATGAAGCCAGGTTTACCTGATCCCCAACACAACAAACCCTAGCTCTTCAGTAAATGGAGATTAGAGGAGGAACAATGTCATATAATTATTTTTAGTATTCAATATAATAATGTGCACAAAGTTCTATATATAATACTCTGTGCATGTTAAGTAGGCAAGAGAGAACTACTTTTATATTTTCTTTGTGACATCAGAAAAAAATATTTTTAGAAAGTTTTTATTTTAAATATTTTTTTCAAAATCTGATTGGTTTTTAAATGATTTTACTACATTTTGGAAATACACCTTCCCTCCCCCCAAACATTTAATTTCCAGTTTTATGGTGAAAACAAAGATAAGAAATAGCCGAAACGGGTTTGGCTCAGTGGATAGAGCGTCGGCCTGCGGACTGAAAGGTCCCCGGGTCGATTCCGGTGAAGGGCATGTACCTTGGTTGCGAGCACATCCCCAGTAGGAGGTGTGCAGGAGGCAGCTGATCAATGTTTCTCTCTCATCGATATTTCTAACTCTCTATCTCTCTCCCTTCCTCTCTGTAAAAAATCAATAAAATATATTTTAAAAAAATATAAGAAATAAATGTATATACAATGATTTATTTTACCCCTGTCATTTTAGAAAAATGATATACCTATATGTAACTTCACCAGCAAAAGTATTACAAACACCTAGATCATTAGTAATCACTACCCATGGAACTAATACAGTTTTCCATAGAATGCAGTGCTTAAGTTTAGGGGGTCTGTGTATAGAATTCGTGTGATCTATGAGTTTGGATGGGGGGAATTTATCTTTACTTTCATTAACCTCTGATTAAAAATTGACATTTACTTTAATAATGAATGTAGGAAACCAACCAAAATAATATTAACAGTATCTTAGATTCTGTCACTAATAGAAATCACAGATATTTTCATATCACACTGCAGTTGTAGTTATCTTAAAATATTTACACTTACAACAACTTCAAAACTATGGCGTTTATTAGATATTTTGTTATACATTGTTGGTTAATACATTTAAGGAAGGTAATATATTACTATGTATTTTATTTAATTCATTAAAAAACATATTCTGAGAAGAGGTCCATAGCATACAAAAAACGTTAAGTGGTTCTCTCTGCTCCCTTCCCAAATGTATCTTTATTGCCATCTTGTGGCAGCCTTTGCTCGGTGCCAGTAAAATGTGTACTGGGAAATAGTTTAATCAGGCATATTATAATAAACATATAACAAATATTTTATATAAGTCTGAATGTATCTAATTTGCTTAAAAAATGCCATAAACTGACTAAGTTCTCTAACACTTCTATTTATTTTCTCAATTTATATTCTTGTCCAAAGTCTAGTCAAAGATTCAGCTCACATACATTTGAAAAGCCCCTTTACCTTTAGGTTGCCACTTCTCAAAATTTGTTGACAGGTTTCAAATTTTTAATTTACCTATAGTTTATGTCAGACATTATTAAATAGAGGAATATGCACTGAGAATTCCCTATGGAAGTGATGGTGAACCTATGACACGCCGTGTCAGAGATGACACACAAAAACTCATTTTTTTGTTGATTTTTCTTTGTTAAATGGCATTTAAATATATAAAATAAATATCAAAAATACACCTCTTTGTTTTACTATGGTTGCAAATATCAAAAAATTTCTATATGTGACACGGCACCATAGTTAAGTTAGGGTTTTTCAAAATGCTGATACGCCGAGTTCAAAAGGTTCGCTATCACTGCCCTATGGAGCTTTTCCTATAATCACCTGCTTAGAGGCCTCACCACTGGAGATTTTGAATTATATTCTTAGTTTGAGTGAATTTTAGAAAACAAAACAAAAAGTCAAATAATTGTGATGTGGATCCCTCTGGTTTAGAACCAGTTAGCCTATGTAATTTTATTCCTGCTTTTTAAAAAGATTCATTCTCATTATTTTCTGAGTAATTAAGGCTTATATCTCCTCTCTTATAAATTTCTTCATCCCTTGAACTGATCAAGGGTTCTCTATCCTCCCAAAGGATTAGCCGTCATAAAAGTCATCTTGAATCTTAATCTCCATCATTATAATGTGTTTCTTTGTACTTCCTTATTTTTTATCTCTAATAAGAAACACTTTATGCATAAAATTTTTAGCAGGCTTTAAAAAAAGTGTTAAAACAGGAAAGGAATAAAGATGTTTAAAATTTTAAAACAGCGATGAGTTATTGTCACAAATAGCCATTAGTGATATCTGTTGACTAATAATTTAGTTTACATATCATCTCATTTATATTACACAAAATGGGACAGATCAGTAATAAATTGCTGAGTGAAGTTAAAAGTGTTAGGAATTCTGTTTTTGTTTCTTTTGTATAAAATTGGAATGATATCCAGCATTCAGGTCCTCAGTAATTGGAATACATAAACATACTAGTCACTACAAAATACTTTCTCATACTTTGTTCTAGTCTTCCCATTCTTTTTGCTCTCTCTGCTTCAGTTGGTCTCTTTTCTACTGACCTCTATTTGAGTTCATTACTTCTGTCCTCCCTTGTACAGGGGTGAGCAAAAGTAGGTTTACAGTTGCTAGTATGAAAAAATAATACAATAATTAGCAAGTAATAATAATATAAGAATAAACTGTGTTTTCCACACTCTCAACTGTAAACCCATTTTTGTTCACTCCTGCATTTAGTCAGCTGTGAGGCCCATCCAATGAGTTAATTTCAGGCACTAAATTTTTCACTTCAGGAATATATACTTGATTTTTTAATAGATACCAATTTTTCTGTGAAATTCTCAATCCTTTCATCCATTTTGTTCATTGTGTTTTCTATTTAAGATATTGATCACAGTTACTTTAAAGTCGTTTTCTGCTAACTTCAATATTTAGATCACTTGTGGGTCTGTTATTTTTTTCCTCTTTTGATTGTCAGGTATATCTCCCTGCCTCTTTATATGACTAGTATTTTGTTTGTATGGTGGCTACTGTATCAAAGAACTGGAGAAACTCCACATGGTATTTTCTACCTTTCCCTCTTTTAGGAAGGGTGAAGAGCTTATCATCTCAAGCCAATCACGCATTGAACTGAGCTGTAGTTTTAGTAACCCAGTCAACCTCTGATTCCTCTCTATTCCTCAGGTATGGCACCCCCAAGCTGTATTGAAAGCCTGGGGACTTTCTGTCTCCCTTGCACTAAAAAGCTGTAGCAAATTCAGTTTTGACTTTCAGCGGTTTTGATATTGGCTACTTAGTTTCCTGGTCCATAAAAATACCTGGCAAATATCATAAGGAGGGAAATGTGTTATGTATGCACGGAACACTTCATCCCTCTTAATTAGGAATCAGCAAACTTTTTCTGCAAAGGCCACAGAGTAACTATTTTCGACTTTGTAAACCATAAGGTTTCCAATGCAATCACTCAACTCTGCCATTGCAGTGTGAAAGCAGCCAGATAATACACAAATGAACAAATGTGGCTATGTTTCAACAAAATTTTATTTACGGTCACTGAGATTCGAATTTTAACTTGTCAAGAAAGAGTTTTATTTTGATTTTTTCAACCATTTAAATCATGTAAAAACCATTTATGGCTTGTGAAATGTACAAAAAATAGGTGGTGAGCAATATGTGCTTTAGAGTGACATTAATCCTGTAGATAATGAGAGATTTTACCCTGCTTTCATCAGATTTTAGAGAGGTCAGTGTCACCAAATTTCCAAATTTGTGATTTCCAAAATAACACAATTTTCACCATAAATATATATGGATGATAGGAAAAACAAACAAACAAACTCAAACTCATATCTGAGCTATGAAAATTATATATATATAATATGTTATATATTATATATATTATATAGAGAGTTCACCCAATCTATTCTGTAAGTTGATACATAGTGGCCATGACTAGTTTCCCCAGCTAATTAACATGCTCCAAAATTATGCTCAATGAAAATAAATTTGTTTATTGGCAAATGGCTAATTACAGTAGTCAGATGACAATGATACCTTCTAACACTCATGGAGAGATTAGTATGTGCTTGATATTGTACTTTGTGCTTTACATGCAATATTGCATTTAATTCTCACAACTATGTGAGAAAAACACTATTATGGTCCCCAATTTATGGATGAAGAGACTGAGGTTTGAGGATTTCAGACCCATGTTTTATTCTAAAATTTGTGCTTATAATCACTACTGTTTCTCAGGTCTTAGACCTTTGGAACTGCACATGAAAAGTAGAATGATGGAAATGGTGAATCACAAGGGTCTACTGCATAATCAACTCTGAATGATATGTAATAAGGATGAATGGTATTGGAATATCTCTTTCCTCTACATGTCTCTTTAGAATGCTTTTCATATACCAAGTTACCCATGGAGGCAGGTAAAGGGTTCCAGAATATATAGATGATAGATAGATAGATAGATAGAGATAGATAGATAGATAGATAGATAGACAGATAGATAGATATAAACTGCATACCCCAGTGCCAGCCAATAGAGAAATAAATTCACTTATCTTTCAATCTTTCATTAGTCATTTTCATATACACACATACTTTCATATACACAGATACTTTCATATACACAGATACTTTAAAGGTGTATTTAGTAACTAAAATACTAAGCTATATTGGTTAGGGATGGATTGGTCCCACTGTTAAACTGTGACATGTTTCAACTTCACAAAGATACTCTGGAATTGACAGGCACTTAGAAAATGACCTGATATACTATATACTTGTGGAAATATGATCGACTGTAGATGACTCAGGGAGAGTGTAAGAACTGTACGTCATTTTGATTGAAAAGGAGAGGTGACAGAGGAAAAGTGTAAAACAAATCAGGTTTGTTACTCAGTAACAGCTTTTATAAAGATTAAATGAGAAAGGAAGAGGCTGAAATCAGAAACTAAACTTTGGTTTTAAATTAGCTACTCTGTACACAATGGAAAGATCTTGAACTTTGGTGTCAGGTAGATCTAATCTGTAAACACAACTCTGCTCCTCATAAGCTGTACGATTTTGGGGAAGGTACTTTTAAGTTCCCCGAGTCTCGGTCTCTTCATCATAAACTGATTACAATTACAAATACATCAGAGGTTTTTGTTTTGTTTTGTTTTTGGGTGAGTATTGAATATCACAATATATTTACAGCTCTTTGCACAACAGAGAAGGTACTCAATAAGGGCACCTGAATAATGAAATATTATCATTATTTCCTAATTCTTTACCTTTGAGTTGGTCCTATTTCCTTTGCAGTAAAACAACTTAATGGGTAGTACCATTGACACTGTACAGATAGACAAACCTATGTAAGCTAGTGATTGGTGAATTTATGTGAATACATATTAAAATGCTTTAAACACTCTGTTACCTTCTCATTGATCACAGTAAAACTATTATAGTATTTGCGTAGAAAGTATAATTGTCACTAACTTGTACCACAAAGTACTACTTGTCATTATCTAATACTAGCAAAATTATTAGTATTATAATTGGTGCTATTTTTACAATTTGATGTTGAAAGTTCTCCTGGTATCTAAACTAAATAAAACTGATGGTGGAAGCCAAGACTGCTGATGGGATAAATAACAATAGAAATGGAAAGCTGATATTCCTTCTATGTAGATGTGGCTCATATTTATAGCCTATAAATTGACAGAGTAAGAAAAGTACATTTTACTTCCCCTGATTAAAAAGCTCACATTTATAAAGTGATATTCAATGCTTCACTCATCCAACCTGCCAGTGCTACTCTATACCCCCAGTGAACAGATCTGTATTATGAACTATCTGTCGCAATAAGAATAATCCCAGGTATCTGAATATTTCATACCCTAAAAATATATACAGACTACAGATATGAGAAACAAAAATACGGAAAAACATAAATAAGTTCAAACTAATAATTATATAATCATAAAATTTTTAAAGAAATAATAAAAACAAAATTGAATTATCCAAACAAACCTGAGGTAAATTCTGATTTTGTCTTCATTTCAGATCTGAGTTCTGTTGGCAAACCCACTGAGTGCTTCGGGTCATGAGCTGTTTTTGCAGGTATTTCTATTTCAGCAGAGTTTTCTAGCTGTTTAGCAAAAAGATTTTCCTCATGAGTAAATCATTTTACTAAAAGAATAAAATCCTATCTAATAAAAGAGAAACATGGTAATTGGCATATGACCGCTACCCTTCCCATTGGCTAACCAGCGCAATATGCAAATTAACTGCCAGCCAAGATGGCAGCCGGCAGCCAGGCAGCTTGAAACTAACATGAGGCTTGCTTGCTTCAGTGATGGAG
>NW_006284936.1:39254-43847 GCF_000327345.1 Myotis davidii
GTATAGCATGCAAAGGTATTATGTTCCTTCATCTTTTTCTAATTCTGTTCTTGACCTCTGTCCAGGACTCCCAGTACAAGCCAACACCCACCCAAACAAAACTGTTTGGTCCCTTTAAACTCAACCTTAATTTTTTCTTTAGGTTCAGGAAGTGACTCTTTTTTGTTGTCTTTTGTCCACAATGATTTAACTGCTTCATACATTTTCTGACTTGTAGCATATGCCTTTTTCCCAGTGACCTAATTAAAACAAAAAGTGAGACAAATGACCTATTTTTAAGAGTTAAAATAAGTATTAAAAATATGTCAGGTATTTTGTATTAACACCCAAGTTAGAATCAACAGAAAATGCATGAATGAATTTCTAGATGATATAACACAAAGCCCCATTTTCTAAATCGTGTATGAAATGTTGTTTGCCTCATGTAAAAGGCTAAAAAATATATATAGTTAGTACAACACCAAGAGTGGATTCTAATGTAAACTATGAACTTTGGGTGATAATTATGTGTCAATGTTGGTTCATCAACTGTAACAAATGTACCAGTTTAGCAGGGGATCAGAGGAGACTATGCATATGTGGGAGCAGGAGTTGTACTGGAAATCTCTGTACCTTCACCTTAATTTTATTATAAACCTAAAACTGCTCTAAAAGAAAGTCTTAAAAACTTTATAGTTAGCATTCACATTGTGAATTTAAAACAAAGCCAATTTAAGAGGAGTTTGGGAAAGACAGTTTGAGATAATAAACAGCTGACTGAGAAAATAAGATTTTAACATGCTACAAAGTTAATGCTTCTGTTTAAATTTTTGTTGCTTTTTCGAGGCATAAAGAAAAAGCATCAATGTATTTCTACAGAGAACACTGCTCTTTTTTTGCAGAAACATGAAATAAAAAAATGAACTACAAAAACTAAAGCAGAGGCTAGGTTGCTGACTGAATTCCTGAAGCTGCTGAAAATCTGACTCCTTTCTGTTCTTCCATCCTTATTTTCCTTATGGTTAAGGTAATTTCAACAGCTATTGATTATTCAAGTTTTAAAGATGTTTTGTGGAGCTATCCAGAATTACAATTTCTATAAACAAATTTTTTTAAACTATGTTTTCTACCATTAAGTAGAAATATTTTTATTACTTTTGCTAAGTACATGCTACATTTAAGAACAATAAATCAATACACTGGTATAAAGAAAGTACTCTGTTTCATAAGCTTTGTTCATTGTTGTGCATATATTCTTACTGAATTTTTACTCTTATATGTACACTACAGGCCTGGTGCATGAATTCGTGCACCAGTGGGGTCCCTCGGCCTAGCCTACGGGATTGGACTGTAACCAGCTCTCTGACATCCTCTGAGGGGTCCTGGATTGCAAGAAGGCACAGGCCAGGCCGAAAGACCCCACCGGTGGCACAATCAGGGCTGGGAAGGGACACAGAAGGTTGGCCAGCCAGGGAGGGACCATGGAAGGGCTCCAGGGCGTGTCCGGGCCATTTCACTCAGTCCTGATCAGCCAGACCCCAGCAGCAAGCTAATCTACCAGTTGGAGCATGTGCCCCCTTGTGGTCAGTGCATGTCATAGCGACTGGTTGAGTGGCCTTAGCATATCATTAGCATATTACGCTTTGATTGGTTGAACAAACGACCAGACAACCGGACACTTAGCATATTAGACTTTTAGTATATAAGATTATATACATTCACACACAGTGTTTTAAAACAAATGGAATATAGCCCAATCCAAGATGGAGGCAGAGTAGATGGGAGTCACACACACCACCTCCTGGGACCAAACTGGAATTACAACTTTATAGAACAATCAACCTGACTAGCCAACTGAAGAATAGCTAAACAGGTGTATTATACCCAAGAATTTACAGACGAAGCCACATCAAAACAGGCAGAAAGGGCAGAGATATGTAAAGGGGTGTCCCCCTCACCCCCCGCTCCCATGGGCATGGGCTGATTTTGGAGGGATATCTCACCTGCAAAGTTACCCCTGAGGATTATGGTGTCTGAACCACAAGCGAGGCTTCCCATCCCACAGAACCAGAGCCAGGAAGAGGCAACCACATATATCTAGCTGTGAAATTTGGTGGGGATTATGTCCACCAGGGAAATTCGGAGCTGCTACAGACACAGGTGCACTCTTAAAGGGCCAATGCATGAAATCTCATTCACAGCCACTCACCTTGGGCTCCAGCTGAGGGAGGGCAGAGCAGACTAGATTCCAGTGAGGAAGAGACTGAGTTTTGTGGCTCTGGAGAGAGACCTGAAGGGCGAGCTGCCAGAATGCCTGTGCTAAGTCTATCTCCCACACCACAGAAAACATCTCTCTTGGGTGAAGCACTTCCTTCCTTAGGATATCAGCCTAGGGCAGTGGTTGGCAAACTGCTGCTCGGGAGCCACATGCAGCTCTTTGGCCCCTTGAGTGTGGCTCTTCCACAAAATACCACGTGCAGGCACACATGTACAGTGCGAATGAAACTTCATGGCCCATGTGCAGAAGTTTGTATTTTGTGGAAGAGCCACACTCAAGGGGCCAAAGAGCTGCATGTGGCTCGTGAGACGCAGTTTGCCGACCACTGCCCTAGGGTAATGCATAGCCCCAGCCTCTGGACACTCTGTTGCCCCACCCTGTGGAGCATCACCTTGTTGAAGTGTCAACTGCCAAGGTTGGGGTGTAGAGGTCTGGGCAGACTCAGGCTGTAAGTGAGTGAGTTTTGTGGCTTTGAGGTGGAGCCCAATTACGCACGCTTTCTGGTGAACCTGACAGGTGCCTAACCCTCCCTCACAGGAGATACTCTAGCCCCATACTTTAGACTCTGGGTGGCTTTACCCTCTCTAATCCTGTGGCCACTGCCCTGCTGAGCATGGGTTCCCCAGGAGTTCTAGGAATAATCCGAGACAGACTGAATAGTGTGGCTCTGGGGTTGGGGCCACTACCCCAACCTTCGCACAAGACTGTCCAGCGCCACTCCCTCACAGGAGGTCTACTAGTTCCACCCTCATGATTCCCAATAGTCCTGCCTGGTAAGCTTGGGCTACTGGCAGAATCTGGGGCAGATTGAGTTTTGTGGCTTTAGGATGGGGGAAATTTTTCCCTTACACATAGAACCAGTGCAGAACCTTCCCTTTACACAGCCAAATCTTGTTCTCTTTGGACCTGATAAACTCTGTAGGACTCACCCTGATGACTCTGAGACCCTATCCAACCACAAAGGTCTGATGGCACCCGGGTGGTGGCAGCTAGACTTGGTATATCCTGTGACTTTTCTGAGTAGTCTCAAACCAAGCACTGAATTTGAACCACTATTAATCTGGTGAACACAACTCGCCCCTACCTGGTGACTCAGCTTGGTCCTTTCAATGCACACACAGGCCCAGCCGAGGCACCCACAAACTGTGGACTGCTTTGAAGCATCAAACAGGCTACTCAGAGCCAGTCATAAGCAGTTTACTGATACTGATCTGCACCAGAATCCCTCCCAAGAGGACCCAGAAACAGTAAGACAATGACCAACTTCAGACAACATTGGGGCAGGGTCCAATTAGCTTCATAAATGGCATATTGAAAAGAAATTTCAGCAGGCACCAGCCCCTGCTGAGATAAATTCCACTTGGTTTGGTCAGCCCCTGCACAGCAGTTTGTACACTGTGGTCGGGGCTAACCCTAACAGTCACTCTGAAGGTCAAACCCATGCATAAATGACCCAATAACAATCAAGACTCAATTAAAAAAGGGAGCACCCACAAAACACACACATGGGAAATTCCTGAAGCACCCAGCTCAGGTGATCAAGGAGACTGTGCCACGGGTCCCAAATGAAACTTACTACATAAAGCCACCTTGCCAAGAGTGGGAAACACAGAAGATCTGCCTAATACATAGAAACAAACACAAAGAGGCAGCTAAAATGGGGACACAAGACACATGCCCCTAAATGAAAGAACAGGAGAAATCTCCAAAAAAAAAAAAAAAAGAAAAATGAAATGGAGGCAAGGAATTACCAGATATAGAGTTAAAAATAAAATGGTTATTAGAATGTTCAAGGAACCTAATGAAAACTTCAACAATATGAAAAAGGACATAAAAACCATAAAGAAGAACCAGTCAGAAACGAAGAATAGAGTTTCTGAAATGAAAAGTTCACTAGAAGGAATAAACAGAAGGTTGGATGAAACAGAGGATCAAATCAGTGACTTGGAAAACAAGGTAGCAGAACACTCTAAATCTGAGCAGCAAAAAAGAAAAAAAAATGGCAGAGATAACTGGGAATGCAAGATAAAGGAGAGAACCATAGTATGATATGGCACCTACCCCTATCTACACTCTATCACTGATTTTGAATCCCAAAGGACTGCAGCTTCTAGAAGAAGTATTCGTAGGGGGGATTCCAAAATGGTGAAAGATTAAGTGAAAGCTACACTGACATTCTCCCAGGACCAATTTGGAATTACAACTAAAATACAGATAAATCATCCTGAATAATCAATTGAAGGCTGGCTGGAGAGAACCCTTATAACCAAGCACATAAAATGGAGGCCACATAGGGACCGGTAGGAAGTGAGGAGACACAAGAGGGCTGGCCAGGC
>NW_006284936.1:62251-67922 GCF_000327345.1 Myotis davidii
AATGCCAAGGTGGGGGTGGAGAGGTCTGGGCAGACTCAGGCTGTAAGTGAGTGAGTTTTGTGGCTTTGAGGTGGAGCCCAATTACGCACGCTTTCTGGTGAACCTGACAGGTGCCTAACCCTCCCTCACAGGAGATACTCTAGCCCCATACTTTAGACTCTGGGTGGCTTTACCCTCTCTAATCCTGTGGCCACTGCCCTGCTGAGCATGGGTTCCCCAGGAGTTCTAGGAATAATCCGAGACAGACTGAATAGTGTGGCTCTGGGGTTGGGGCCACTACCCCAACCTTCGCACAAGACTGTCCAGCGCCACTCCCTCACAGGAGGTCTACTAGTTCCACCCTCATGATTCCCAATAGTCCTGCCTGGTAAGCTTGGGCTACTGGCAGAATCTGGGGCAGATTGAGTTTTGTGGCTTTAGGATGGGGGAAATTTTTCCCTTACACATAGAACCAGTGCAGAACCTTCCCTTTACACAGCCAAATCTTGTTCTCTTTGGACCTGATAAACTCTGTAGGACTCACCCTGATGACTCTGAGACCCTATCCAACCACAAAGGTCTGATGGCACCCGGGTGGTGGCAGCTAGACTTGGTATATCCTGTGACTTTTCTGAGTAGTCTCAAACCAAGCACTGAATTTGAACCACTATTAATCTGGTGAACACAACTCGCCCCTACCTGGTGACTCAGCTTGGTCCTTTCAATGCACACACAGGCCCAGCCGAGGCACCCACAAACTGTGGACTGCTTTGAAGCATCAAACAGGCTACTCAGAGCCAGTCATAAGCAGTTTACTGATACTGATCTTGCACCAGAACCCTCCCAAGAGGACCCAGAAACAGTAAGACAATGACCAACTTCAGACAACATTGGGGCAGGGTCCAATTAGCTTCATAAATGGCATATTGAAAAGAAATTTCAGCAGGCACCAGCCCCTGCTGAGATAAATTCCACTTGGTTTGGTCAGCCCCTGCACAGCAGTTTGTACACTGTGGTCGGGGCTAACCCTAACAGTCACTCTGAAGGTCAAACCCATGCATAAATGACCCAATAACAATCAAGACTCAATTAAAAAAGGGAGCACCCACAAAACACACACATGGGAAATTCCTGAAGCACCCAGCTCAGGTGATCAAGGAGACTGTGCTTTGGAATTACAACTAAAATACAGATAAATCATCCTGAATAATCAATTGAAGGCTGGCTGGAGAGAACCCTTATAACCAAGCACATAAAATGGAGGCCACATAGGGACCGGTAGGAAGTGAGGAGACACAAGAGGGCTGGCCAGGCTCACAGACAGCAGCTGAAGTTCTAGAAGGATACCTCAGTTGTGGGGAGTTCCCACTGAGAACCCTGGGGACTAAATCCAAAGCTGGGCTCCCCTGGTACTAATAACAGAACCAGGAAACGTGCCCACATAACATCTGGCTGTGAAAAGCACTGAGGATTCTGTCCAGCAGGAAGAGATGGCAAGAATCACAGGCACCCTCTTAAAGGGCCAACACACTAAATTGTGTGTGCAGACACCTTAGGCTCTGGCAGAGAGAGGGCAGAGTAGACTAGAACAGTGTGAGAAGAGTCTCAGGTTGGTGGCTCTGGGAAGAGAGCTGAGAGGACAGCCACCAGTATCCTTGTGTTGAGTCATTCCCTCATGCTGCAGAAGCCATATTTCTCAGGCAAAGCTTTCCCATCAATGCAGCTTTAGCCTGCGGAAAGAAATTGCCCCACCCATTAGAAACCCCCTCTACCAATCCTGTGGAGTTTATGCTCTGCTAAGGACTACAGCCTGAGGCTCATTTAGTGAGGGAGACTAACAATCACCCTGCAAGCAGAGGTGGATCTCTGGATGATTTAAGTCATTGCCTGCCCCACTTCTGGGCCTGGAGCTAGGAAAATCACACGTTGGTGCTCAGCTTGGTCCTTTCTTTACACACCCAGCCCCAGCAGAGGGAGCTATAAGATGTAGATCACTGATTGCTTCAATCAGGGTATTCAGGTCTAGTCACAAACACTGGCTGACATTGGCCTGCACCAGAGACCTTTGAAGAGGCCCCAAACCAACAACAAACCCAGTGGCTACCTTCAGACAACTACAGAGCAGGATCTAAAAAGCTTCACATGCAGTATGTCCACAGGGAGATACTGCCAGGCCACAAATCCTGCAGAGGTGAATTCCACCTCCTGTGATAGGCACCCGAACAGCAGTCTGAACACTGTGTTGGGGTTTGAGCCTCACTGACAGCCAGCCTGTGAGTCGAGCACAAGCACAAGCCAACAGCAATCAAACTGGAGAGCATTATGCTAAGTGAAATAAGCCAGTCAATGAAAGAAAAATACTGCATAATCTCACTCATATATGTATAATAAAGACCATTATAAACTGATGAACAAAAATAGATACATGGGCAGAGGAGCATGGGGAAGGCGGGGGGGTTGGGGGGGGTGGGGTGGCGGTGGTAAGAGATCAACCAAAGGACTTGTATGCATGCATATAAGCATAACCAATGGACACAAGACACTGGGGGGTAGGGGATGCTGGAGGAAGGTCAAGGGGGAAAAAAGGAGACATATGTACTACTCTTTGTAATACTTTAAGCAATAAAACAAAATTTAAAAAAAACATTAAAAAACAAAGCAAAACAAAATAAAACAAAAAAACTCAATTACAACAGGAGTGACACATAAAGTACACAGGGACACACTTAGAGAACCTAGGTTAAGTGATCAGGAAGACTGGCCACCAACTATATAAGGCCATCACACAAAGACTGGGAGTCATAGCAGATCTACCTAATACATAGAAACAAACCCCAACAGGCAGCCAAAATGGGGACACAGAGAAACAAGTCCCAAATGAAAGAACCAGAGAATCTCCAAAAGAGGAGCTAAATAAAATGGAGATAAGCAATTTATTAGATATAGAGTAAGAGTGATGATTATAAGGATGCTCAACAGCATGGAAAACAACATAGAAATTATGAAAAACAACCAGTCAGAAATGATGAATGACATAGCAGAATAAAAAATATAGTGGAAGGAATAAACAGAAGATTTGAAGAAGCTGAGGATCGGATCAGCAAATTAGAAGACAGGGAAGAAAATAATTACTCAATCAGAGAACCAAAACAATAACAATTAAGAAACATGAGGACAGTTTAAGGGAGCTGTGGGACAACAATGAAATGTAACAATATCTGCATCATAGAGAAACAGTATAAGAACATGAGCAAGGGATAGAGAACCTGTTTAAAAATAATGACAGAAAACTTCCTTAAGCTGGTAAAGGAAAAAGTCACACAAATTCAGGAAGCACAGAGACTCCCAAACAAGAAGAACCCAAAGAAGCCCATGGTCAGAAACATCATAATTAAAATGCCAAAATTAAAGACAACGAGAGAATCTTAAAGGCAGCAAGAGAAAAGTAATTGATTACTTATAAAGGAGCTCCCAGAAGGTTGTCAGCTGATTTCCAAAGTAAATTCTACAGTCCAGATAGGAATGGCATGAAGTATTCAAGATAATGAAAAACAAGAATCTGAAACCAACATTACTATATCCAGCAAGTCTATCATTCAAAATAGATAATGAAATAAAGAGCTTTCCAGACAATAAAAGGGTAAAGGAGTTTATTGCTAACAAACCAGCACTGCAAGAAATGTTAAAGGGACTGCTTTAATAAGAAGAAATATAGAGAGAGAAACACAGGCATAAAGAATAAAAATGGCAATAAGTAAGTAGTTATCAATAGTAACCTTGCAAAAAATAATAACCTTGCATATAAATGGATTAAATGCTCCAATAAAAAGATATAGGGTAGCTGAATGGATAAGAAAACATGGCCCATATATATGCTGTCTACAAGAGACCTACCTCACAACAAAAGTCACACAGGATGAAAATGAAGTAATGGAACAAATTTTTCCATGAAAATGGAAACAAACAAAAAAATCTGGGGTAGCAATATTATAACTGACAAATAAACTTCAAGATGAAGGCCGACAAAAGAGACAATAAAGGTCACTTCATAATACTAAAGGGATAAATCCAACAAGAGGATATAATACTGGTAAACATATATGTACCCAATATATGAGTATATATATATATAGTATGTGTGTGTGTGTGTATGTATGTGTGTGTATATATATCTATATATGTGTGTGTGTGTGTGTGTGTGTGTGTATACACACACACACATACATATACATATATACAGGGACATATTGACAACAATAGTCATAGTAGGAGACTTTAACATCCCACTGACTTCACTGGATGGATCTTCCAAACAAAAGAAATAAAAAAAGAAAATAGTGACCCTAAATGACACACCAGATAATATGGATTTAATTGATAATTACAGAACATTTTCCCCCAAAGCTGTAGGACATGCATTCCTCTCAAGTGCACAGGGACATTCTCAAATATAGACCACAGATGAAAACACAAAATGAGTCTCTAAAAGTTCAAGAAGATTTAAACCATATCACACATCTTCTCAGATCACAATGACATGAAACTAGAAATAAACTACAATAAAAACAAAAACATTTAAACACATGGAGGCTAAATAGCATGTTATTAAACAATGAAAGGTTCACCAATGAGATGAAGGAAGAAATTAAATTTCTTGGGAAAAAATGAAATGAACATGCAATAACTCAAAATCTATGGGACACAGGGAAAGCAGTCCTGAGAGGGAAGTTCATAGCACTACAGGCCTACCTCAAAAAAACAAGAAAAATCTCTAATAAAATATCTAATACTGCCACTAAAAGAATAGAAGATGGACAACAAGGAAAGCCCAAAGAAAGTAGAAGGAAAGTAAAAATAAAGATAAGAGCAGAAATAAATGACATAAAGGATAAAAAACAATATAAAAGATCAATGAAACCAAGAGCTGGCTCTTTAAAAAGATAAACAAGATTGATTAACCACTAGCGAGAATCACCAGGAAACAAAGAGAGAGGACACAATAAATAAAATCACAAACAAAAGCAGTAAAGTAACAACTGACACCATAGAAATACAAAGAATTGTAAGAAATATTATAAACAACTATAGTCAACAAATTGGAAAACCTGGTTGAAATGCCAAATTCTTAGTAACGTACACTCTTCCAAAGCTGAATCAGGAAGAATCAGAAAACCTGAATAGGCCAATAGCAATTAATGAAATTGAAGCAATAATAATACTAATAAAAACTACCAGTATACAAAAGCCATGGACTGGACACCTTCACAGGGCACTTTTAACATTCAAAGAAGAACTAACACCTATCCTCCTCAAATTATTCCAAAAATTTCAAGAGGAAGGAAGACTTTCAAGCTCTTTTTACGAGGCCAGCATTATCCTAATTCCAAAACTAGATAAAGACGCTACAATGGCCCTAGCTGGTTGGATTCAGTGGATAGAGCATCAGCCTGTGGACTGAAGGGTCCTGGGTTTGATTCCAGTCAAAGTCACATGACTGGGTGGCAGGCTGGATCCTCAGTAGGGGCCGTGCAGGAGGCAGCCAATCAATGATTCTCTCTCATCGTTGATATTTGTATCTTTCTCTCCCTCTCCCTTCCTCTCTGAAATCAATAAAAATATATTTTAAAAATATATTCCAGCCCTAACCAGTTTGGCTCAGTGGATAGAGTGTTGGCCTGTGGGCTCAAGGGTC
>NW_006284936.1:68010-74665 GCF_000327345.1 Myotis davidii
AATTGATTCCACATAAGAGTGAGATAATGTGATACGTATCTTTCTCTGAATGGCTTATTTCATTTAGCACAATACTCTCCAGGTCCATCCATGCTGTTCAAATGTTGAGTTCTTTTTTTTTTACAGCTGCATAGTATTGTGTAAATGCACCACAGCTTTTTTATCCACTCATATGCTGACAGGCACTTGTTTTTTTCTCAAATTTTAGGTATTGTAAATTGTGCTGCTATGAACAGAGGGGTGCATATATTCTTTGTGATTGGTGTTTCAGGTATTGTTAGGATATATTCTTAGAAGTGGGTCAAATGGGAGTTCCATTTTTAAGCTCTTGAGAGAAAACTCCGTATTGTTTTTCCATAGTGGCTGCACCAGTCTGCATTGCCACCAGCAGTGTACGAGGGTTCCCTTTTCTCCACATTCAGGCCAGCACTTGTTTGTTGATTTGTTGATGGTAGCCATTCTGACAGGTGTGAGGTGATACTTCATTGTCATTTTGATTTGCATCTCTTGGATGATTAGTGACTAAGCATTTTTTCAAAATCTCAGAAATGTGGGACTACTGAGATCAAAACATAATAAAGGGCATATGTGACAAACCTATACTCAACATCATATTCAATGAACAAAAACGAAAAGTGTTTCCCTTAAGACCAGGAACATAACAGGGATGTCTGCTTTCAACACTCTTATTCACCATAGTACTGAAAGTCTTAGCCCCAGTGATCAGACAAGAAGAAATAAAAGGTTTCCAAATAGGAAACAAAAAAATGAAACTGTCATTATTTGCAGATGTCATGATATAGTACATAGAAAACCCTGAGGACTCCACCAAAAAAACTACTAGATTTAATAAATGAATTTGGCAAAGTAGCAGGATACAAAATTATCACCCATAAATCAATGTCATTTTTAAAAAATTTATCTTTATTGTTGAAAGTATTACAGATGTTTCCTTTTCTCCTCCCATTGTCCCCCTCCACTCTGCTCCTGGGGGAGCTAGAGTTGAAGACTCTTGCAGAGACTGAGTAGAGGCAACTATCCCCTCATTGAGTGCCTGACTATGCAGCCCCCAAGTAAGGGACCCACTAGCTCCATCCTCTTGATCCCAATAATCCATTTCTACTGAGTTCACAACCTGTGGAAGGATCTGTGGGTTGTGGCCATCCTGAGACCACTCTACAGCCTTTCTTTTGAAGACTCTTTAGGAAGATCAACCAATCTTAGAAGGAGAGTAGTCAACAAAGGGAGGTGGCCCTCAGGGAGCCTCAGACCTTTTATAGATCTTCCCCAGCTCTAAGTTGGAGGAAGCTAACCCTTTTACACAGATTGGCCCTCCCACGATTATAAAGGCCCAGTAGACACAGACACAAACAGTGAATAGTGTGGTAGCTTCAGACAGGTAGCCCAAGGCTGGTTACACATGTCTAATATCGACCTATACCTGAACACTGTCCAAGTGGACCTAGAAACAACACAACCAGTGGTGGGCTTCAGACCATACCAGGGCTTGGCCACACAAGCAGCACACGCAAAGGGGAATTCCAGCAGGCACCAGACTTTCTGAGAACAACTCTGCCTAGGGGAGCAGTCACTGCACAATGTCTTATACACGGTATTCAAGGTTTATCCTTATAGTCAACCACCCTGAACAGTTAAGTTCACCCAACCAAGGGCCAATAGCATTCAACACTCAATTATAACAGGAGGGTGCAGATAACCCACACAAAACATTCCTGGAAGCCGGAGCTCAGGTGATCTGGAAGATTCTTCTACTGAGCTCAACAAGACACCTACATCATAAAGCTATCATAACAAGTTTGGGACTACCTAATACACAGAGATAAAATGGGGAGACAAAGAAATATGCCTCAAATGAAATAATAAGATAAATCCCCAGAAAAATAATTAAATAAAGTGGAAGCAACCCAGATACCAGATTCAGAGTTTAAAACAATTGTTATGAGGATGCTCAAAGACCTAAGGAAGAATGGATGACCTCAGTGAGAACTTAAAGATGTAGCAAGCATTAAAAAAGACATAGAAACCATAAAAAAGAACCAGTTAGAAATGAAGAATACAATATCTGAAATTTATATACTTTCTTCGTTTTCTTAGAGGAAGTCAGGCAGAGAAAGAAAAATAGCAAATGGTTTACTTATATTTGGAATCTAAAAAAACAAAACAAAAACAGACTCATGGAAGCAGAGACCAAAGAAATGGCTACCAGAAAGGAAGGGGTGAAAAGGGGAAAGGGAATATACTCATTAATATTGTGATAAGTTTACAATGACAGAAGACTACTAGAATTAATGGGGCAATCACATTGTAAGGTATTAAAATGTTGAATCACTACATTATACACGTAAAACTAAGATAACCAATATATTGATATCAACTGTACTTAAGTACAAAAATAAAAAGTAAATTATAGAAGCTCTTAATATATGAAGGATATAATTTAATTCTTTGTTATATATGTTGAAAATAGTTTTCCCAGTTTTTCATTTGTCTATTAACTTTGGGTATGGTATACTGTAATAAATAGAAGTGTATTTACTTTGATGTAGGAAAATACATTAAATTTTTTCTTTGATAGCTGCTAGGTTGTTTGCTTAAGAAGGTCTTTCCTATTTCAAGATTACACACATATCCATGTTTTTGCTTCTAATATTTTTATAGTATACTAGAGCCCCAGTGCATGAAATTCATGCATTCAGGTGGGTCCCTCAGCCTGGCCTGTGCCCTCTGGCTAGCCGTGAGTCCAGCTTCTGGCTGAGCGGCGCTCCCCCTGTGGGAGCACACTGACCACCAGGGGGAAGTTCCTGTGTTGAGCATCTGTCCCTGGTCAGTGCACATCATAGTGACTGGTTGTTCTGCTATTTGGTTGATTTGCATATTAATTAGCCTTTTATTAAAAAGGATTTTATGATTAGATCTTTATTCCACCTGGCACTTATTTTTACATACTATTTGGCAAAGGATTAAGTGTTTTTCCAAAACTCCAATTATTCCAATACATTTCTTGAACATTCCATTACTTCTTTACACACTGATCTGAAATGCCAGCTTTACCATACCTCCTTTTGCCCTATAATGTATATAAAGACGTATTCAATATATTTGGTTTTGAACATTCTCTTTTGTTCTCTTGGTCTATTTCATTGTCTATGCTGTGTAGTTAAAAATACATGGTAGATGGACAACAAATACTGGTTGAATGAATGTCGTATTCATGCCAAATCCAGAAATTTTGTACTAACTCTATAAAATGTAAAATTTGGGGAGCATCCACCATTTTCTAATATTGAGTCATTTAATACAGAAACAACACATATCTCTAAATGTCTTCAAGTTTAGCCGAAACCGGTTTGGCTCAGTGGATAGAGCGTCGGCCTGCGGACTGAAAGGTCCCAGGTTCGATTCCGGTCAAGGGCATGTACCTGGGTTGCGGGCACATCCCCAGTAGGAGATGTGCAGGAGGCAGCTGATCGATGTTTCTCTCTCATCGATGTTTCTAACTCTCTATCTCTCTCCTTTCCTCTCTGTAAAAAATCAATAAAATATATTTAAAAAAAAGTATTAAAAAATAATAAAAAAATAAATGTCTTCAAGTTTAAAAATAGGCTTCAAAACATTAGATAAGTTTATTCCTGTTTTATAACTTTCAAAGACACATTACTTATTACTCATTACATAAGTTAAAAGTTATAATATTGTGAAGAAAAATATAAAAAGCAAAGAGTAATACAATCTGGAAGTGTATATCCCAAATGGTGAATAAGTGGAGTGTTACTTTTATTTCTCAAAGGACCTTCTGGATATTGTTTTGTAACTTTTTCAACATCATAGACCCTTTGGAGAATCTTGAATGGGACCTTTACTTTTATACATACAGTAGAAGAGCTCTTCCCTGACTTTTTTTGGTTAATCCTCACCCTGGGGTATTTTCCTGTGAAAGGTAAGGAGGGAGGGAGGGAAGGAGAGAGACAGAGAAAGAGAGAGAGAGAAACATCGATATGAGAGAGACACATCAATTGGTTGCCTCCCTTGCGTGCCTCAACTAGGGCTGGGAATCGAACTTGCAATCCATCAGTGCGATAGTCAACACTCTAATCACTGAGCAACACTAGCCAGGGTTCACTTGACTTCCTTTTATGAGACTTGCTTTGTTAAAGATATTTAAAAAAGTTATAATAAATGATGTTCATGTAATGCTGAATATTCATCGCTAGTGGATACTCTCCACTATGCTCAAATACTGTCTTTTATGGGTGATTTGTATGCTTACCAAGAATAAGTTGTATTTGTTTCCAAGTCTCTACATCAGTTTTACTATAATTAAACAATTTAAATATAACAAAATAGGGTGAAATATGTATAAAAGAATTGCTGTGTATAGAAAAATTAAGCTACATACTTTGTAAAAACTCAAAAGTGTATTATTTTTAGTTTTATATTCCATAAATGAGTGAATTCATATGGTTCTTGACTATTTCCATCTGATTTATTTTGCTTAGCATTATATTCTCAAGATCCATTCATGTTGTTGCAAATGGCACTATATTATCCTTTTTATGGCTAAGCAGTATTCTATTGTATATATGTCACATCTTCTTTATCCAATCACCTATTAAAGGACACTTCCACTGTTTCCATATCTTGGTCACAGTGAATAATGCTGCAGTTAACATAGGGGATGTGTATACCTATATATATAAAAGCCCAGCGACTGAACAGTGGAACAACCGATCGACCAGTCGCTATGACATGCAATGACCACCAGTGGGACCACTGGTGGACTGACCAGGATGAGTGGCCGCTAGCAGGCCCAGGGTGAGGCTGAGTCTCTGCACCTGACACAATCCAGACTCTGGCCTGACCCCACCAGCTGATGCAGGCCCTCTAAGGTATGTTTTAGAAAGAGCGTGGGGAGCTGGCATAGGAGATGGCATGAGGAGACGTGACTGTGGATCCCCCGGGGAGGCTGTTCTGATGGCTGAGGATCCTGGAGCATGGCTTCCCTGACATCCCTGATGGTGTCACCAACCTGGCATCACACATCAAGGACATTAACTGAGTGGCTTTCAGGTGCAAAGCTCTCTGCCAGGTTCCTCCAGGACACAGAACGAACCTTTATCCAAGACATTACCACGAAATATCAGCTCAGACTAATTTCCTCATTCATCAGCCACTCAGAGGGCAGGTCCTCAGCCACTCGGCTGACTGGGATGAATGGCACTCCTGCAGCGGGCTGATCCTCACAGACCACAACCCCCCAACAGTGCACAAATCTGTGAAACAGGCCTGTAGTTTACAAATAAATGCCTTCCAATTTTTTTTGGTAGGTACCTAGAAGAGGGGTTGCTGGGTCATATGGTAACTATTTTTAATTTTGCAAGAAACCTCCATTCTGTTTTCTATAGTGGCTGAACCAGTGTATATTCCCAATAGCAGTAAATGAGGGTTCTGTTTTCTCCATAGCTTCTCCAACACTTGCTATTACTTATCTTGGCAATAATAGCCATTCTAACAGGTGTGAGCTGGTATCTCACTGTAGTTTCGATTTGATTTCCCTAATAGCTAGTGAAGTTGTTTATCTTTTTATATATATATTGGCCATTCATATGTCTTCTTGGGAGACTTGTGTTTAGGTCCTCTGCGTACTTTTTAATTGGATCATTGTTTTATTTGTTGTTGAGTTATATATGCTCTTTATATATTTTGAATATCAATCCCTTGTTGAAGTGTTGTTTGCAATATCTTCTCCTGTTTGGTTGGTTGCCTTTTCGTTCCGTTGATAGTTTCTTTTGCTGTGTACAAGCTTTTTAGTTTGATAGGGTTTATTTTTGCTTTTGCCTTTAAGGTCAAATTCATAGAATATAAAGTTGAAAGCGACAAATGAACAAACAAACAAAAAGTGAAACAACAGTATGATGGTTACCAGAATAAATGTAGCAAATGTTTAAAGAAGGTCAAATATATGGTCACAGAAGGGGATTTGATTCTGCGTGGTAAACACACAATGTGATATACAGATGATATATTAGAGAATTGTACACTTGAAACCTATATAATTTTATTAACTAATGTTACCCAATAAATCTAATTTTAAAATGTTTAAGTAAATTACTAAAAAAAATAACTGCTATCAAATTAGAGGTGACCAAGACAACAATAAAAGACTGGGACAAATAACAAAAATCCAATAGGATTCTATACTCGTATTATTTACAAAACTAGAGGCCCGGTGTACAAAAATTTGTCCACTCGGGGTGAGGGGGGGTCCCTCAGCCTGGCCTGTGCCCTCTCGCAGTCTGGGACCCCTCGGGAGATAACGACCTGCTGGCTTAGGCCTGCTCCCGGGTGGCAGAGGGCAGGCCCAATCCCTAGGTGCAGCCCCTGGTTGGGCTCAGAGCAGGGCCGATTGGGGAGTGGGGCGCCTTCGCCTGTCATGTACAAACAGGGCGGATCAGGAGGTTGTGATGCCACACTCAGCCATGCTCAGGGTAGGGCCGATTAGGGGGTTGGGGCACCGCCCCCGTTACACTCAAGGCAGGTTCAATGGGGATGTTGCGGCCCCACCCCCTATCACGCACAGAGCAGGGCCCATCAGTGGGTTGGGGAGCTCCCCCATGTCATGCACAGGGCAGGGTGG
>NW_006284936.1:75376-75669 GCF_000327345.1 Myotis davidii
GTCAGGCGGGGAACGTTGGAGTCCTCCGTCACTGAAGCAAGCAAGCCTCCCTGTTCGCATCAGCTGCCTGGCTGCTGGCCGCCATCTTGGCTGCCAGTTAATTTGCATATCTCGCTGATTAGCCAATGGGAAGGGTAGCGGTCATACGCCAATTACCATGTTTCTCTTTTATTTGTGTAGATGATTTTAAGTACTCATTCCATTTTTTACAAACCTAAATTGAGAAAATAGAAGATATATTACAGATATGACTAACTATAAGAAAGATGATATTGACTTCTAGCTAAGAGACC
>NW_006284936.1:75800-77653 GCF_000327345.1 Myotis davidii
ATTTCCTTTTTCTTCCTTTTTTCTTTTTCTTTTTCTCTCATACCATTCTTTTCTCTCTTTGATCTCACTTGTGCTCTCTTTTCTCTCCCCTAATTCTCTTTTCTTTGGTGGTTACTTATATTGGGGTTATTGGTGTAATGAGTACATTTGTGTTTGATTGCCTTTGTGTCATGTCTTCTGGAGGTGAATTTCATCCTGTTTGGCCAATGTGTTAGAGAGCGAGCCACATAACCAGACACCCAGAGAGAAGACTCCTTCTATGAACAGGTCAGTAACACTCCAGACCCAACTAGAGAGGCAGGAAGAAGGCGGCAGTGAGGGAGAGAGCATGAGTGAGTGAGGGAGCCAAAGAGGAGAGAGAGGACATGTGAGGTGTGTGTGTGTGAGTGAGGCACAGTTAGATCCCACAGGACCTTCGGGGGCAGGCTAACTGGGCTCGCCTAACCAGCAAGGTTCTGCTACCATTACAAACAGTCCCAGAGTGGCCAGGTGTCTACAGGAGACCCACCCAGAACAAGGGACTCACACAGACTGAAAGTGAAGGGATGGAAAAATATCTCTCAGGCAAATGGAAATGAGAAAAAAGCTGGGGTAGCAATACTTATATCTGACAATGTAGACCTCAAAGTGAAGGCCATAACAAGAGATAAGGAAGGCCATTTCATAATACTAAAGGAATCGAAAAACAAGAGCATATAACCCTGATACATTAAAAAACCCTGGAAGATATCAAGGGAGAGATGGAAAACAATACCATCATACTAGGGGACTTTAATACCCCACTGACATCACTGGATAAATCCTCTAGACAAAAAAAAAAAAAAAAATCAGCAAAGAAACAGCACTCCTACATGACTCACTAGATCAGATGGCCTTAATAGACATCTTCAAAACATTTCACCCCAAAGTCACAAAACGTATGTTCTTCTCAAGTGCACAAGGGACATTTTCATGACCACATATTGAGTCACAGGCAAAGTCTCACCAAATTCAGAAGACTGAAATCATACCAAGCATCTTCTCAGACCATAATGGCACAATATTAGAAATAAATTACAACAAAAACAACCAAAAATATTCAAACACTTGGAAGCTGAATGACATGCTATTAAACAATGATTGGGTTACCAATGAGATCAAAGAAGAAATTAAAAACATCCTGGAAAAGAATTACAATGAAAACACAACAATCTAAAATCCATGGGACACTGTGAAAGCAGTCCTGAGAGGGAAGTTCATAGCTCTACAAGTCTACCTCAAAAAACAAGAAAAAATGGGAACAAATCATCTAACTCTACAACTTAAAGAATTAGAAAGAGAGCAACAAGAAAAGTCCAGAGTGAGCAGAAGGAAGGAGATAATAAAGATCAGGGCAGAAATAATGACATAGAGATAAAATAAAAATTACAAAAGATCAATGAAACCAAGAGCTGGTTCTTTGAAAGGATAAACAAGATTGATCAACCTCTAGCCAGGCTCACTAAGAAGCAGAGAGAGAGGACTCAAATAAACAAAATCGGAAATGAAAGAGGCGAAATAACAAACCCCACAGAAATACAAAGGGTTGTTAAAAATACTATGAACAACTCTATTCCGATAAACTAAACAACCAAGAGGAAATGGTCATAGTCCTAAAAAAATACAACCTTCCAAAACTCAATCAGGAAGATTCTAAAAATCTCAATAGGTTGACAACTATGGAGGAAATTGAAGCAGTCATCAAAAGGATTCCAGCAATTAAAAGCCTGTGGCCAGCGGGCTTCACAGGGGAGTTTTACCAAACATTCAAGGAAGAACAAAAACCTATCCTCCTCAGACTATTCCAAAAAATTCAAGAGGAAAGAGCACTTACA
>NW_006284936.1:78930-79284 GCF_000327345.1 Myotis davidii
ACAGTATGGCTTTTCCTCAAAAAACTAAAAATGGAACTCCCATTTGACCCAGTGATCCCACTTATAGGAATATATCTCAAGAAACTAGAAACACCAATCAGAAAGGATATATGCAATACTACGTTCATAGCAGCACATTTTACCATAGCTAAGATATGGAAACTGCCTCAGTGCCCATTGGCAGATGGGTGGCTTAAAGACTGTGGTACATCTACGCAATGGAATACTACACTGCTTTAAAAATGAAGGAATTCTTACCATTTGCAACAGCATGGATGGAACTGGAGAGCATTATGCTAAGTGAAATAAGCCAGTCAATGAACGAAAATACCACATGATCTCACTCATTTATGG
>NW_006284936.1:79296-90544 GCF_000327345.1 Myotis davidii
AAGGTAGGGGAGGGCGGGGGTAAGAGGGAGAGATCAACCAAAGGACTTGTATGCATGCATATAAGCCTAACCAATGGACACAGACACCACGGGGGTGAGAGCATGAGTGGGGGGTGAGGGGCAATGAGGGGGGATAATGACACATATGTAATACCTTAATCAATAAAGAAAAACACTTAAAAAAGAACCCATGTTATAGATATATACATTTATATCTAATGTATACAAATATATATTCACATCTAATATATATATATATATATTAGAATGCGCCAAATGTTACATATGACATTGTTATATGAGAGTTAAAAGAAAGCAAGGGTCCAAACTCTAGAAATTTAAGTAACAATTATTATTTAACCTCAAAAGAACTTTTAGGAATTCATATTAATAACTTTTAACATATAAATTTTCATTTAAAGATAAGCAATTCTTTTCTTTTTATTTCCATCTGTCAAAGTAAATTGAATTTAATACTTTATTTATTTAATTCAAAATAAAATGCATACTATGTATACTATGATCTTGTTCTTATAACATCATATCTGCCTATTCACCCACCTATTTTTCTATCTCTACGCAGGCATGAATATATGACTAGAATAACATTCTATCAAATTTAACACTGATAGTTTTTCTGAATGGAATAATTTCACGGGGTTAGTTCATTTTCTCCTACACATTTTTTTGTAATGTTAAAATTATTTAAGGATGAGTACGTATCAATTTTATTTGATAAACCCATGATATGATTACTGTAAACAAACAAAGAATCAGTGGCAGTATCATGCACTGGCAAGAGAAATGGACATGAAAATACAACACCTGAAGCTGAATAGAGCCCTATACAAATTAGATAGATATCGTGAAATTTTTCTGGACTACAGTTTCCTTACTGTTGACTGAGAAAGTTGAATGTAATGAGCTCAAAGGTTGCTCTCTGTACTAATATTACATGAATTTAAGTGGTTAATTCCTTCATCAATTTTAGGAAATATTTTTTAAAAATAAATGTATCATTTTATTCATCAATTATCTCAAGTATACAAGTTTTAATGAATAATGTTCTGTTTGTTTGCTATATGCTTTATAATTTAATTATATTACAAGCTACAGAGGGTGCTATATCCTTGACATTCTAAAGTACTGAATACCCAGTTTTATTTACATAAAATAATTGAAGAGTTTCCATAATGATAAGTACAGAAAGTCTTTTTGGTAGCACTATATACTGCTTCAAGTGTGAGAGGATATTTTAAATATTGGTATTTAAGGGAAGAAGGAAAGGAAGAAAAGGCTGCATATTATAAAGCTCTCCTCACTCAGAGTCTGTGTTAAAAACAAAATAAAATACTGACACACGTTCTTAAAATTACTAGGAAAATATTTGGATTTGCAGATAAACTAACATGAAAATGACAAAACAACCATAATTTGGGTTTTCATGGGAAATGTTACTTAGTTCCAGATGGTTTCAAAATTGAGTTTGTATATGTGTCTGTATTTTTTTGTCCACTTTCAGAAGCCTCTGTTACCTTGTCTGGGTACCTAACAAATGACTGTTTCTTACATTATGTTAATCTGTCCAAATGACAGCTGCCAGCAGGTATAATTTTCTGTTATTTGAATTTTACATAACTCTACAATAGAATGGTATTTATCCCTGTAAATTCTTTTTAAAAAATATTTTTATTGACTTCAAAGAGGAAGGGAGAGGGAGAAAGAGATAGAAACTTCAATGATGATAGAGAATCATTGATTGGCTGCCTCCTGCAAGCCCCCTACTGGGGATTGAGCCTGCAACCCTGGCATGTGCCCTGACCAGGAATCAAACTGTGACCTCCTGGTTCACAGGTCAATGCTCAGTCACTGAGCTATTATAACTGGTTGGGCTATCCCCATAAATTCTAATTCAGTGTCTCTGAACTTAATCAACACACAGCCTTTATAATGATGAATTATATTGAATTCATCCTATTTATTTGTGATGATCATATAGTTAGGAATGGCATTGCCATGCTGAGATGCTAATGTGATTTTGCCAATATAAGAGATGATACTAAATATATTTTGCTGAAAATTAAATGTTCTAGATACTGTATGACATTTACATATTATCATACCAAGAGTTTAAACAAATACTGAAATGCAGCTTTCACTTAAAATCAACTTACCTTTGCAATTATTACGGACTGAACTGGGTAACAAACAGTTGCTCCTAAAGTGGCCAATCCCAATGGATAAGCAATTTTCTTAAATCTAGAACCTAAGAAATTCAAACAATTAAACTCCTAATGGATGCTACCAGAAACCTGATGCTTTTATAATCTCAATATTCTCTTTGTTCCCATTAAGCCATCACCCTATGTTAAATTACACATTAGGTAATAATACCAATCAAGATTTTCTTAAGGATCACAGTTCAATTAATATACTTTAGTTTTCACATCCAATTTAATAAGGTATTCTCAATCTAACATGATAATTACCTATACAAAGGGGATTGATGATTTATTCTTTTTTAAACTAGGTATTTTTTTCATGTCCTAAGCCATGTTAAAGTGAAATGGACTTTCTTTATATATCCTTTTATGATTAAGTGTTTAAGAAGGTGAAAGATCCAATTAACTAATCAGCTAAGGACTTTAAAAAATACGTAACTCCTTCTTGTCATTAACTTAGGATAGTGAAGTGACAGTTTAATAATTGCAAGTAACTTGAGATAATCAATTCATTTCTAAAAGTGTCTTATCTAAGCACCTAAGGGTCATTTTCAAACCATATTGTACAGCAAAATCCTTTTTAAAACAAATCTTAGAGACAGACTGTCAGTAGCAACTTCATATATAAAACCTATAAACTTGAAACCACTCTGATTAGCCCACAGGAGGGAAGCCCAGTGTTGAGCCCCACCTGCATAGCTTTTCCCTACCCTATTCCTCATACCATCCCTAAACTTCCATTGAACCTGGGGTTCTGTAGAACAGGTTCTGTAGAACATCACTCTAAGCCATAGCTTGATTCCAACAGACCATTGTTGCAAAACAATATGTATCTTTAAATGCTTGTCTGGGTACCTTCGAATCTTTAAATATGATCTGGGTAGTTAGATGATGGGATTTGTAATTGGGGGTAAGTATTTTCATTCTCTGGAACAACTCTTACATCCCTTAATTTAAAATGAAACAGCCTATCTGATATATCAGGAAAGACCAAGGTGAAAAGTATCTGACAGTGTTTGCAGGCAACTTTACAGTTTAGGGAAAGTGAAAAGAAGTTTAAGGACTGGGAAAACCAAACATAAAGTTATCTGATAACAGATTCCAGACTGGTTCAGAGCTGTGACTTCCAACCCCATGTAATTTAGTTAGGGGACAACGACTGACAGCTCAGCTGTGGAGAGAGGATGAATGAAAGGTGACCAAAATGACTACTGATGCTTAGTAAGGGCTTGACTATGGAGAGGAAGCAGTAATGCCTGCTGAGAGGGTTACTATAACCAGAAATGGAAAATGGGAAAATACAAAATTCACCACATGCTTATGAAGAAAGTGATTTAAAGATGGAAAAAAAGTCAACAGAGTATGTCTAAGACTGCCATTGTTAGAAAGGCCTGCTTGCCAGGCTGGCTCTTGGCTGGCATCTGGGCACTTGCTTGGTAAGCAGTTCCTTACAATGACAGTAAACATTCCCTGATTGATAAGATGGTACACTGTAGCCAAATTGTTTGTATAAGTAATGTGGTTTATGATGAACAACTACTTTCCTTCCGGGAGTCTAGAATTTGCGAAGATGTTAGACAGACAATACATGACCAGCCCCAATAATAACCTTGGTCACTCAGTCTCTAAAGAGCTTTCCTGGTTGGTATCTGACATAATGTCACAAGTCATTAGTGGAGGATTTAAGTGCACCTTATATGGCTCCACTATGAGAGGACTCTTGGAAGCTTATGCCTGGTTTCCTCTAAGCCGTGCCTCATGTGCCTTTTCCCTTTGCTGATTTGCTATGCATCCTTTCACTGTAATAAATCCTAGCCATGAATATGACTGCAGGCTGAGTCCTCTCAGTCTTCCTAGCTAATGGGAAAACCTGGGGATGGTCTTAGGGACTCTCTACACAAGCAGAACAGTGGGACGGAAGGACAAATTTGGTAGAGATACAGAGTGCAAGAAGGGGGTAAGGAAAGAAAATATATCAAGTCTCATGTGCTAAAGCAGTGGTTCTCAACCTTGGCTGCACATTAGAATCACCTGGGAATCTTTTTAAAATCCTGATTTCTGTGCCTCATCCTCTGGAAATTCTGTTTCTTTGTTACGAATGTTGTGGCCTCACCCCATAACAAAGAAACAGAATTTCCAAAGTGGTGAGTCAGTTGCCTACTTTCCAAACTCCATTTTGAGATGGTTGATGTCAGTTCCAGGACTCTCAGGATCAGGAGGGAATACATTTTTCTCTCCTACGTACGTCAGTATCTCTGTCTCAAATCCTTAATATAGCCTCCAGAAAATTGGTTGTCATGACTAAGCAAGGAAAAGTAGTTTGAGTGGTTAGTTTTACATTACTGTAAAATTCTCAAGATCTTTTTCTTTTTGATAGCTAGAGATTCTTAAGACCTTTTAAAAATAGTTATCTACAAGATGGGAAACGATACATTACAATATAAATAGGAATAGCTGTATTTTTTAAAATATTATTTGTAAATGATCTTACTAGAAATTCACCTTTTTTTTGGTGTACAGTTCTATCCATTTTAATATATGGAATTATGTAACCACCATCATAATCACAATATGGAACAACTCTATTGCTCCTAAAAACATCTCATGCTATCCCTTTGTATTGACACCTTCTCCCTATTCCTAACCCCTAGAAACCACAGACATGCTCTTTAGCACAGTAGTTTTGTCTTTTTGAGAAAGTCATATAAATGAAATTATACAATACAGTGGGGCCTTGACTTACGAGTTTAATTCATTCCGAGACTGAGCTCGTTAAAGAGCTCATTAACTCAAATTACTCTATCAACTCAATGCAAAAAATCCGCCGAGAGACAGCTGGTATCTCAAAAAACTCATTAGTCGGGACACTCGTAAGTCAAGGCCCCACTGTATTAAACTTTTGGGGAGTGGCTTCTTTAATTCAGATTCATCAAGATTGTTGCATGTATCAATGGTTCATCCTTTGTTGCCCAGGTAGTATTCCTTTGTTTGATGTTCCACAGTTTAGTTAATTGCTGAAAGACATTTAGACTGTTTCCAAATTTTGGTGATTATGAATAGAATTGTTATTAACATTTGTGTTCATGTTTTTCATTTCTCTAGGGTAAATCCCCAAGAGTGGGATTACTGGGTCTCTTGGTGAGCATATCTTTAACTTTATGACAAACTATTTTCAGAATGACTGTACCATTTTATATTCCCACCAATAGTGTCTGAGAGTTTCAGTGGCTCTACATTCTCAAATCTACTTGGTATGGTTAGTCTTTTTAATTTAATTTAATTATATTTTTTGTGTGGGGGATGGAGGGCCAGAGGAGTGTGGGGGCAGGGAGAGGAGAAAGGGAAAGGCAGAAGGCAGGGGCGTGCTCCAGGGAGGGAGAGCCTTTTTAATTTTAGACATTCTAATAGGTGTGTAGTGGTATCTCATGTGGTTTTCATTTGCATTTCTAATAACTAATGATGTTGAACATTTCTGGAAATATGTATATTCTTAAAAACCCAAAAAGGTTTTAATAAAAGTAATCATGCTGTACTGTAGAATCTGAATGTTTTAAGGTAGCCTATCCTAATAATATTCAATAAAATATATGAGGTTTTCCTGTGACAATAAAATTCAGAAATTAATATACTGTAATTGAAAAAGAGAATATATATATATTTTTTAAACCCTACCTTTTCTTGCTGAAACCAAGCCTGCTAATCCTGAAACTGTAATCACTCCAATTTTCGGAAGAAAATCTCGTGGTGGATCCTTCAGATAAACATATGCATCTCAAGAAATCAGTGAAAAATTAATATAAATGACTTATACAACTGGGCATTCTACATAGGTATAATGCAGAACAGTTAGAGATAATAGCAAATGATTTAAACACTCTTCAAAAGAACTATACAAAATAATGATTTAAGCAGTGACTTAAAAGCTAGTTATAATAGTTACTTGTTACAAAATTAAATCTTCCTTCCAAAGCTGATTTCATATTTGTTTTCTTAACAATACAGGTTATTATTCTTCAATGAAATATGATGCTACAGTCACTACCTTAATATGGATTATTATAAAGTAAATTCTTGATTGTGTAAGTACTCTCTACATATAATAGAAATTATTCTGACCTTATCTACTCAAACATTGGTAGGATCCAGTAAGCACTGAAATACTTTCTTAGAGAACTTTAAATAATAGTTTAGGGATACATGTAAGCATTAAATCCTGCATGCCACTACTCCCAGTAACCTCAGAGCCGATGTTGATATTGGTTAAAATCAAGATGATCAGGCCCTGGTCGATTATCTCAGTGGTTAGAGCTTTAGCCCTTGGATTGAAAGATCAAGGGTTCAATTTCTGGTTAAAGGAGGCAACCAATTGATGTGTGTCTCACATCAATGCTTTTCTCTCTCTCTCTCTGCCCCCCTCCCTCCCTTCCATTCTCTCTGGAAATCAATGGAAAAAATATCTTCAGGTGAGGATAAAAAAAAATGATCAGGATGAGAAGTGAGCCTAGATAAAAAGTAGATGGAAAGTGTGCAGAAGACTAGATTTCTTGGCTTTTTATACATTTTATTTTTAAAAAATATATATTTTATTGATTTTTTTACAGGGAGGAATGGAGAGAGATAGAGAGTTAGAAACATCGATGAGAGAGAAACATCGATCAGCTGCCTCCTGCACACCCCCTACTGGGGATGTGCCCACAACCAAGGTTGATGCCCTTGACCAGAATCGAACCTGGGACCCTTCGGTCCGCAGGCTGACGCTCTATCCACTGAGCCAAACTGGCTAGGGCGCTTGGCTTTTTATAGATTTTAATTGTATTGGTTCTATGCAGTCCAAAGCCACACTCTTCTATCATTGTTAATTATTTAATGGCAATCAGTTATTTAACGATATTTCTCAAGATTAATGAGAATATAATTTGGAATTAATTCCCACAACATATATAAAATAATGATAATATATATACTGGTCATCAATATCAATATCATAGAGACTTTTAAAATTTTACCCTGATCTTTGTGTCCTCTATACATTTATTTTGACAACTGGCTTAGGTAAAAAAAATTAAGAACTTATATCTGATGCCAAACACCATTATCAAACTAAAGACTCAAACACATTAGCTCAAATATTCTAGGGTGTGACTGATTGGTATAGTGTTTCCTAATAATCAATAGCAAAATACTATGTATTTTAACTGCAAGTAGCACTTATTAAAAGTAACTAATAACAATGGAGACATGTTTCTAATTTATGCTTTATGAGTATATAATATAAACAGACAGTTTGACAGTTTGAATTCAGATGCTGCCACTTACTAATTATGTGGTCTTGGTAACCTACTTAATCTTTCTAAACCCCAGTTTCCTCATCTGCAAAAGGAGAATATTTAACCCCTTCCCCGGCAGAAACGTGTATACACGTTTTCGCAAAATGTTCTTTTTCAGTCGTTGACGAGTATACTAAGAAAATATGGTTAAAAAATATGGTTTATAGGAAGACGAGTTACAAACTGTTTTCATAACCAGCATCAAAAATACTATATAGCAGGAGGCAGCTGATCGATGTTTCTCTCTCATTGATGTTTCTAACTCCCTATCCCTCTCCCTTCCTCTCTGTAAAAAATCAATAAAATATATTTTAAAAAATAATAATAAAATAAAATACCAAGTCACAAAGTTGCTATAAAAAATTAGATAAATTATGTAAAATGCTTATCATAGTGACTTAGCATATAATAATAGCCAAATAAATTATAGATACTATTGTTTTGGCATTATTATTATAAAGTGCTATGCAGAGTATCTTTACAGTTATTAAAACATAATAATGGATAACATACTATGTTTATTTTTTTCACATTTTAACATTGCAAGTTAAAAAGACAATGGAACATTCCTAATTACAAGTGATTTACTCACCTACCTTTTCCAAATTGAACTGTATCCATTATCCCATTTTTCACAAAGACATACACACCCTAAGCAAAAAGGGGAAAAAAGGATATCTTCATTTTTTAAAATGTTGACAATTAGATCAAACAGTTGACATCACTATTTTATTAAAATGTTGACAGCATTGCAGCCAAATCTAAATCGAACTTTCCTATTTATTCACTATGAGGATATCTGTTGAACTTAGCTCTTCTTGATTTCTTTCTTTTCATTCTATTTAACATGGATAATACTTTACTATTTTCCTCATATTAAATAAGTATCGCCTATAAAATAATCAGAGCAGCTCAGACAAAACTTATTGCAGAAATACAAATATTTGTCATCTGATTTTATAATGGCCTAGAAAATTGAATGGAATTTAAATAAAGCATAAAGAGAGGTATATTTCAGCTTAGAAGCAATATCTGATTAATAAAGATGCAGCAGCAACAACATAAAGCCTAAAGAAAAGTACTTCATCTTCTCCTTTTTTAAAAGTGTGCATTAGAATGAGAAAAAAACCTAATTAAGACATTTATCTCAGGATAGAAATCATCCTACACAGGCTAGCCTCCATCTTGTTTTTAAATAGCAACATAAATTATCTACAAATCTAGATTAATTAACCCATGGAAGGATTAAAGCTTTAAATCAAATTTTTCATTTTACCTGTTTCCAACTAATTTATTTTGATGCAAGAAATATTGTTATACAAATTTATTGAGTGATAGGTACAATCTCAACTACAGCAGAAGAAAAGGAAGGCATGAAATGATTTTTCATAGTAATTCCACATAGACATGCTGTACTCCACTGAAGGAACCAAAAACACAATCTAAATGTATGGTCTCCTTCTCTAAAATAGCTGCTTTTAAACCATGGGACAAAAAAACAAGAGAGATTTTCTAAGCAAATAAAATGGAAAACAGTATATTAGATGGGAAAGGAATAAGTTATTGCTATTGAGATATCTTGGTTTTAATAACTTTGCTTCAGATATTTTCATGGTGCTCAGAGATGCACAGGTTTATTCTGTTCACTATGGTTTCAAGCTGTACAAACCAACATATACCCTAACTGCCATCAAACTACTTCTCTTTAGGGACTGCCTCTTAAGAAAAATTTCACCTTCACATTATACTTACTGACCAGGTGAGTGGAAAATCATGTAACTGTTGAAGAAACAAACTAGTAATTTCTTTTAGGAAAGTTTCCATAGCTAGGTTTAGAAATTCACTTTTACCACTGGGATTCGCTGTTATCTAAATTTCAAAATACCATTAAGGAGTAGGAATAGAAATTGAATTTGCCTTACATGATTCAAAGTTTAATGCAGAATGTAATCTGAGTCAGAATTAATTTTTAAAGAACATATTACATTTTTAGAGGAAAATGAGAGAGGAAACATTGTTTACATTGAAGATGCAATGCATTCAAAAGTGACCTTCTTCAACCTAATTGTTTCAGCATATTAACAAATATAAAGTTCTTTCAATCTTTCTTAAATTGGATGATAGTTAAATAGCAATTTAAGTATCTCACTAAACAATTTACCTCACTGAAAAAACAACTTTGAGACAATATGGAAAATTAAGTCTCAGGAGACTAAAGTATGAATCATCTAGTTGCTGGCATGATTCAGAGCCATTAGTTAAGATATTTCACTCTGAGATTAAACTATTAAGAGTGTGCAGTACAGAATTATTTAGAATTATTAGAATTATTTGACAGGAAATTAAAAAAAAATAACACAATATATTCACTGGATGTTTTAAATATCATCTAGAATAGCCAGAGTTCACAGATTTGGTATTTCAATCAGATCATTAGATTTTTCTTTTAAAAAGAATGGATTAGAAACAAAAAGGCACAAAGTTAACAATTGGCTAAATTTGAAGTAAATTAGTATAGCTATTAGGTCAGAATGATGAAAATAATGGTACCAGCATTATAATTATGACACTGACATTTGAGACATTGATGCTACACACTTATGTTCACCCAATGATAAAGCAACATCAGTACTGCATTAGCTTACTCCACTGCTGCTGAGTACTGCTGACTGAAGGCTAAGTATCAAAATAAGGTGAATTATATTTTGCCTCATAGCTCATTGTAGTCAAATTGATCTTATGAGCTAAACAAAACAAGTGAAAATTTTGCTTAGTCAAATAAGAAGCAATTAAAAAGTAATCTCAGAACTTCATGTAACAGGCCAAACAATGTTTTATACATGGTAGGTGACATACTAGGAAATGCTTGTTGAACTACTTTAATCTATGAAGTAGTGGTATGGTAGAATAAATATGGCCACAAATTATTTGCTGCTACTTGAGGGGTGGCATTTTTTCCTCTCCCTCAAAAAATTAGATTGGCCTTAGTAACACTAGAATGCTGTAGAGGAGACTTTCGTAAACATCTGAGGATAGGTAAGAAACTTGGCAAATTCTACCTAGGGCCTCTTGTAACATTTTCTGTAGGAGCCCTGAATTGCCCATATAAGTTATCTGGCCACCTTGCCTGAGAGGCCATGTGTAGGTGCTTTAGTCAACATTCCCAACTGAGCCCAGTGCTCTAGCATCTGGGTCAAGTTGCCAGACATGAGAATGAAGCTGTTTTGGACCTCTAGATCAGGCCATTCACCTGATGAATCCCACTGAGTGACCTCTGTGAACACCAGAAGAACACTTGTCTGAACTCCAATCCAATTCCTGATTTATAAAATAATGAAATATAATAGAATGGTTGTTGTTTTAAACCACTAAGCTTGGGGGTAGTTTGTTACACATCAATGGGTAACTGGAACAACTGGTATGCAATAGAAATAAGAAATAAGAAATCCTCTAATATTGAACAACTATTAGAATAGACTTACCTTGCACCAGCCAATATAACGACCAGTTGTAGTGCGGATGGAGGCAAAGCCCATTTGTAAATTACCAGGCTGCTCTTCAACATATTTAGATTGAAGAGGTGGTGAAGCATATATAGGGAGCTAGAGGCAAAAATAAATAAACAAACAAACTCCATGTCAAAAATATAAAAAATCTGAAATTACTTTTCCAACAGTATGGCAGAAGAAGAATCTTCAC
>NW_006284936.1:90596-93684 GCF_000327345.1 Myotis davidii
GTTTCTTCCTTAATCCTTTCAATTTTTTTTCATGTAGCTCCCAACACCCCTCGTCTCTGACAACTGTCAGTCTGTTCTCTTATCTATGAGTCTGTTTCTATTTAGTTTGTTAGTTTATTTTGTTCATTAGATTCCACATGAGTGAATTCATATGGTACTTGTCTTTCTCTGACTAGCTTATTTCATTTGGCATAAAGATTTCCAAGTCCATCCATGCTGTCATAAAGGGTAAGATATCCATTTTTATAGTCAAGTAGTATTCCATTGTGGAAATGTACCACACCCTTTTTATCCATTCATCTACTGATGAACATTTGAGCTGTTTATGGATTTGTTATTGTAAATAACTCTGCTGTGAGCATAGGGGTGCATATATTCTTTCTGATTTGTGTATTAGGTTCCTTTGTATATATTTCCAGAAGTGGAATCACTGGGTTATAAAGTTTTTCCATTTTAATTTTTTGAAGTATTCCCTACTGCTTTCCACAGTGGCTGCAGCAATCTACATTCCCACCAACACTACAGCACTCTGTTGTTTGTTGATTTATTGATGAAACCCATTCTGACAGGTGTGAGGTGATATACCATTATGGTTTTATTTTGTATTTCTCTGATGATTAGAGACGGTGAGCATCTTTTCTTATGACTATTGGCAACTGTATGTCCTCTTTGGAGAAGTGTATATTCAGGTGCTTTGCCCATTTCTTTTTGTTTGTTAATCCTCACTTGAGGATATTTTTTCCATTGCTTTTTAGAGAGAGTACAAGGGAGGGAAGAGAGAGAGGGAGGGAGAGAGAGAGAGAACATCAATGCAAAAGAGACACATTGATTAGCTGACTCCTGAAGGTGGCTAATCAGGGCTGGGATTTAACCTGCAACGCAGGTACGTGCCATTGACCGGGAATCAAATCCAAGACCGCTTGGTGCATAGGCCACTATGCTAACCATTGAGAGACACAGGCCAGGGCAGGCTTTGCCCATTTTTTAGTCAGAATTTTTGGGGAGTGTTTAGTTGTATAAGTTTTTTTATGAATTTTGGATATTAACTTCTGATCAGATGTATCACTGGTGAATAAGTTCTCCCATTCAGTAGGTTGTCTTTTCATTTTGTTAATAATTTTCTTTTCTGTGCAAAAACTTTATTTTGATGTAGTCCCATTTGTTTATTTTTTCTTTGGTTTCCCTTGCCCAAGATGACAAATCACAAAAATATTGCAACTGGAAATTTCCGAGATTTTGCTGCCTATGTTTTTTTCTCATATTTTTATGGTTTTGAGTCTAACATTTAAGTCTTTAATCCATTTGGAGTATGTCTTGTATATGGTGTAATAAGGTGGTCTAGTTTCACCTTTTTTAATGTATATGGACAACTTCCCCAACACCATGTATTGAAGAGACTATTTTTAACCCATTGTATGTTTTTGCCTCCTATGTCCAATATTAATTGACCATAAAGGCGTGGGTTCATTTCTGGGCTCTCTATTCTGTTCCATTGATCTATGTCTCTTTTTTATGCCAGTACCATGTTGTTTTGATTACAATGGCTACGTAGGTATCAGGGAGGGTGATTCCTCCATATTTTTTCTTCTTTCTCAAGACTGTTATAGCTATTTGGGGTCTTTTGTTGTTCCACACAAATTTTTGGAACATTTGTTCTACTTCCATAAAATATGCTATTGTTGTCATTGATAGAAGTTGCATTGAATGTTGCTTTGGTTACTATGGATATTTTAACCGTGTACAAATTTTTCCTATCAATGAAAACTATATATGCTTCCACTTGTTGGTAATTTCTTCAATTTCTTTGACATCTTATAAATTTCCAAGTACAGGTCTTGGTGAAATTTATTACTAGGTATTTTTAATGCAATTTTGAGTGGGATTGTTTTCTTAGTTTCCCTTCTGATAGTTCATTATTGGTGTATGAAAAGGAAACTGATTAGTGTATAATTATTTTGTATCCTGCTACTTTAATGAATTCATTTATCAGTTATAGTGGTTTATTGGTGTAATATTTAGGATTCTCTTTATATAGTATCATGTCATCTGCAGATAATGACAGTTTTACTTATTTGTTTCCCATTTAAATATCTTTTATTTTTTCCTCTCGTCTGATTGCTGTGGCTAGGACTTCCAGTATTATTTTGAATAAGAGTGGTGAAAGTGAACAATCCTGTCTTCTTCCAGATCTTAAGGGAAACACTTGTAGTTTTGGCCCATTGAATATAATGTTTGTTGTGGATTTGTCATATATGCCCTTTATTATGTTGAGGTATGTTCCCTCTATTCCCACTTTACTGAGAGTTTTTATCATAAAAGAGTGCTGAATTTTATAAAACGCTTTTACTGCATCTATTGATATGATCATGTGGTTTTTATCCTTCATTTTGTTTATGTGGTGGTTATCACATTTATTGATTTGCATATATTGTACCAACATTGCATCCTCAGAATAAATCTCACTTGATCGTGGTATATGATTTTTAAATGCATTTCTGGATCTGGTTTGCTAATATTTTGTTGAGGATCTTAGCATCTATATTAAAGACAATAGCCTCGAAAAAAACCAAGATGGCAGCATTGGTAAACACCGGAGATTGCTGCTTAGCACAACCACTTCAAGAATACAACTAAAAGACGGAACAGACATCATCCAGAACCACAGGAAGGCTGGTTGAGTGGAAATTCTACAACTAGAAGGAAAGAGAAAAGCATACCGAGACTCAGAGGATGTGCGGTGCGGGAGTATAGAGGTACGGAGGCGCACACGGGGAGGGCTGGCGGCTGAGGACACAGTTGTCTTTTTCAATCGGTAGGGAGTCTCAAGCTCTGAGCTCCCGTTCTGGGCAAGTCTCTGCGGACCCAGACTCAAACAGGAGAAACTGGACTATCTGGCATCGGTCGGAACTTGAGGGCAGCTTTCTCTTGGAGGTGCTTGCAGCGATTGCTGGGACACTGAGAAGCGGGGCCTCTGAGGGCAGCCATAGCTGCTTGCTCCACCCTGTTGATCCCCTGGGACTCCTGCCCCGCCCAAGCTGTGCGCCGGCTTTTGCATATGAAAAAAAGTCTCTTTGCATATGAAAGGCAT
>NW_006284936.1:94817-97226 GCF_000327345.1 Myotis davidii
GTATATATATATTAAATAAAAAATAAAGACAATGGCCTCTAATTTTCTTTCTCTGTAGTATATTTATCTGACCTGTTTGTACATTAGGATAAGGCTGGTCTCATAAAATAAGCTTGGGAGCGTTTCCTGCTATGAATTTTTTTCAATAGTTTGAGGAGGATAGGTGTTAGTTCTTCTTTGAATGTTTGGTAAAGTTCACTTGTGAAGCCATCCAGTCCAATACTTTTGTTTGTTAGGAGGTTTTTTGTTTTGTTTTGTTTTTTATTACTGCTTCAGTTTCATTAGTTGTCATCTGTTTATTCAGATTCTCTGATTCTTCCTGATTCAGTTTTGGAAGATTATATGTTTCTAGGAATTTATCTATTTTGTCCAGGTTGTTCAGTATTTTGGGAATACCGCTGTTCATTATATTTTCTTACAATCCTTTGTATTTCATTGGTTTCATTTCTGATTTTATTTATTAGGGTCCTATCCCATTTTTTTTTATGAGTCTGTTTAAAGTTTTATCAATCTTGTTTATCTTTTCCAAGTAGTAGCTCTTGGTTTCATTAATCTTTTGTACTGATTTTTTAGACTCCTTTTTGTTTCTTTCTCTTCTGATCATTGCAATTTCTTACCTTCTACTCAATTGGGGCTTTGTTTGTGGTTCTTTTTGAAGTTCCTTTAAGTGTACAGCTAGATTTTTTACCTGAGATTTTTCTTATTCCTTGAGATAGGCCAGTAATGCTATGAATTTCCCTCTTAGAGCTGCTTTCATTGTGTCCCACAGATTTTCAGTTGTTGTGTTCTTATTTTCATGTTATCTTTTGATTTCTTCCTTGATTTCATTGTTAATCTATTCATTGTTTAGTAACATGTTATTTAGCCTCCATGTTTCTGGGTGTTTTTCCTTTTTTCCCCTTTGTGATTGATTTCTACTTTTATACCATTACATTCAGAGAAAATGCTTGATATGATTTCAATCTTCTTAAATGTACTGAGACTTGTTTTGTGTCCTAACATGTGGTCTATCCTAGAAAATGTTACATATGCCCTTGAAAAGAATGTATATTCTGTAGCTTTGGGGTGAAATATAAGAAGGTATCAATTAAAACCATTGGATCTAGTGTGTCATTTAAGGCCACTGTTTCCTTGATTTTCTGTTTGGAAGACCTATTAATGTCAATGGGATGTAAAAATCTCCTACTATGACTCTATTACCATCAATCTCTCTCCTTATGTCCATCAACATTTGCTTTACATATTTAGGTGTTCCTATGTTGGGGGCACATGTGTTTAGAAGTATTATATCTTCTTGTTGGACTGTTCCTTTTTATCATTATTTAGTGTCCTTATATCATTATATAGTGTTACTATAGCCTTTGATGTAAAGTCAATTTTGTCTGGTATAAGTATTGCTACACCGGCTTTATTTTACTTTTCATTTATGCAAAATATCTTTTTACATCCCTTTATTTGTAGACTGTAACTTTTGTTATGAGGTGGGTTTCAAGTAGACACCATATATGTAAGTCTTGCCTTCCTATCCATTTAGCTACCTCATGCCTTTTTTAAGAAAAGTCTTTGCCCTAACCCATTTGGCTCAGTGGATAGAGTGTCAGCCTGCTGACTGAAGGGTCCCAGGTTCAATTCCGGTCAAGGGCATGTAACTTGGTTGCAGGCATATCCCCAGGAGGGAGTCTGCAGGAGGCAGTGTCTGGTCTGTGAAGCTCTTTATCTGACCTTCAATATTAAATGATAACATTGTGAGTAATCTTGTTTGTAGGTCCTTGTTGTATATCACTTTGAATATTTCTTGCCACTCCCTTCTGGCTTAAAAAGTTTCTGTTGAGAAATTATGTGACAATCATATGGACACTCCCTTGTAATTAACTAACTGCTATTCTCTTGCTGCTTTTAGGATTCTCTCTTTGTCTTTAACCCTTGGCATTTTAGCACATTGTATGCGGGAAACGTATTTATACGTTTTACGTATGTATATGTTCTACCAGTGTAGTAGAGCGCGGGACACGTATTAATACGTTTTTTTATAGACTAGCGGTAGAATGCGGGTAACATATAAATACGTAAACTAAAGTTATCGTAATTTTACTGAATGTTGCCATTTGTGCAAAAAAATTAGCAAAAATGGCCCACACCACCTGTTAGCGCGCGATAAAAACTACCCGCAAACAATGTGTTAATTATGAATTATCTTAGTGTGGGCCTCTTTGGGTTCATATTGTTTGGGACTCTCTGCACTTCCTGGACTTTTATGTCTATTTCTTTCACAACGTAGGAGAAGTTTTCTGTCATTATTTCTTAAAATAGGCTTTCTATCTCTTGCTCTCTCTCTTCTCCTTCTGGGACCTTCATAATGTGAATGCACCCCACAATGCTTGAAATTGTCCCAGAGCCTCCTTACACTAT
>NW_006284936.1:97417-101248 GCF_000327345.1 Myotis davidii
TTTGCTTCTTCATATTTCAAATCTTTGACTTGATTCTTGTGATCCTCTAGTCTGCTGTTGGATCTTTGTAAATTGTTCTTTATATCAGCTAGTGTATGCTTACTTTCTGATTGGTCCTTTTTCATGTCTTTGATGTTCTCACAAAGGTTCTTGAAATTCTAATCAAGATCTTGAAAATCTCACTAAGTCCCCTGAAGGTCTCATTAAGATCCCTGAGCAACCTTTTAACCATTGTTTTGAATTCTGTATCTAGTATTTTGTTTGCTTCCATTTTATTTAGTACTTTTTCTGGAGATTTCTTCTATTCTTTCATTTGTGACATGTTTATTTGTCTCTGCATTTTGGCTGCTTCCCTGTGTTTGTTTCTCTGTATTAAGTAGAGCTGCTATATCTCCTGGAATTGGCAGAGTGGTCTTGTATAGTAGGTGTCCTATAGGGCCCAGTGGCTCAGCCTCCCCAGTCACCTGAGCTGGGCACTCTATGTGTACCCCTGTGTGGGCTGTGTGCACAGTCTTGTTGTAGTTGAGCCTTGATTGCTATTGGAATCACTGGGAGGGATTAACCTCCAGGCCAATTGGCTGTGAAGACTGACTGCAACTACAGTGGAAGAGCTGCTATGCAGGAGACATCCCTATGGAGCAGGACTTGCTTCAGTGGGGCTTTTGTGCTCACTGTGACTGCCCCTTGAGTGTGTCACCTGTAGATGTGTAGAGTTGTAACCTGGTGTGGTCTGAAGCTGTCCACCAGCTGCATTGGCTCTGGGGCCTCCCAGGAGGTGAAAAGTCAGCCACTGCCTGGGGCCACCTGGCAGGAGCTACACATCAATCTGTAGATGGCTGCTACTTGTGTTGTATTTGGAAGTGCCCCAGCAAGGCCACGCTGTGAAGGTCTTGGGCCTCTTATTGATAGGTATGCAACACACTGACACCAGCTGCTGCTTGTTTGAGAGATTTTTAAAAATCTGAAACCTGAGATAGGACAGGACATTCAAATGGAAAACCTGCTTGCAAACAACTTGGGTGGGGATGAAAATTGGATGGGGAGGAATCCCTAGGATGGAGAGAACACTGTGAGCCAAGCTGATGGAAACTCAGATATGGCTGCCAGTCAGCTCCACAACTGGGGAGGTCTCAGCATAGGTCTTTCCCTGATGCCAAACAATCCAGTTCTGCTCCAGATGTCCCTGGATCCCCCAAAGCTGTTGTCCCAGCACAGGAGCTCAGAGGGAGGGAGTCCAAGTAAATTTGTGCACCAGCTCTTTAAGAGTAGTTTCCTGAGTGACACAGCAGCCACTATGTCACTCAGTGACAATCCCCACTGGTTTTTAAAGCCTGAAGTTATAAGGATTTCTCTTCCCAGCTCTGGAACCCTGGGCTGAGGGCCTGGTATGGGGCTGGGACCCCTTGCTCCTCAAGGGAGTCCACTGCAGATGAGATATCACTCCCAACTTAAAAAATGCCACAAATGGGTGTTGGACTAGCCCACTCCATACCTCCAAACCTCCTACCAGTCTTGATGTACAGTGGGGCCTTGACTTATGAATTTAATTCGTTCTGAGACCGAGCTCCTTAACTCAAATTATTCTATCAACTCAATGCAAAAACTAGGCGAAGAGTCAGCTGGTATCTCGAAAAACTCGTTAGTCTGGACACTCATAAGCCAAGGCACAACTGTATTCTAAAAAGACAGCAATCCAGAGGTGGAAGTGGGAGAAAACATCCACTGGATCTGGCCTTTGAAAGATGAGTGGGGTTGGAATAGGAAAGAGAGGAGGACAGTTATGGCTGAAAACTGCCTTGGTCTTTATGCTCATAAGTGTAAACCCCACCAATTTCTTAAAGATACGGATAGGTGCTCTTGTCCTGCTTAAGTTTCTACCCTATGCTTTTTGATTGGAGCATTTCAGTTATTTACATTTAAACTGACTATTGATAGGTACATATTTATTGCCCTTTTTTCTTTTAACTATGTACCACAATAATAATAATTATCCTTCTCCTTCCCTTTCCCCTTCTCCTTCTCCTTCTCCTTCTTCTCTCTTTAAGAAGGACCTTTACCACTTCTACAAATATGTTCAAAGGAAATGAAATCTGGCTCTCCAAGAGAAACCTGCATTTCCACATTGCAGCATTAGTCACAATAACTAAAATCCTATATAATAAAAAGTTAATATGCAAATAGTCATCATGCCCTCATGCCATCATGCTGTAACAGCTCAGACACTCAACACTGGGGAGAGAGGGATGGGGACCAGCCAGGCTGCAGCCCAGGAGAGAGAAAAGCTGCCCGCCTCATGGTCCTGGGTGCCAGTGGATGCACCCACGACTGCGGCCTGGGAGAGAGACAAGCCATCCGCCCAAAGGTCCAAGGCGCCAGCACCTACAGCTGTGGCCGGGGAGAGGGACAAGCCGCCCACCCTGTGGTCCAGGGTACCTGTGGCTGTGGCTTGGGAGAAGCCGCCCGCACACGGTCACCTGTGGCTGCTGCTGGCTTGGGCGAAGTCAGCCCAGGTCCTGGGTGCTTGCAACTGGCCAGAGAGAGGGAACCCCAGGCCCCAGGTGCCTGCAACCAGCTGGAGGAGGGAATCCTGGGTCCTGGGTGTGGGGCAAGGCAGAGGTGGTTAGGGGTGATCAGGCCATCAGGGGAGCAGTTAAGAGCGATCAGGCAGGCAGGCAGAGGTGGTTAGGGGCAATCAGGCAGGTAGGCAGGCGAGAGGTTAGGAGCCAGCGGAGGCAGGCAGAGAGGTTAGGGGGGATCAGGCAGGCAGGCAGAGGGGTTAGATACACACACACACACACACACACACACACAAACCAGGATTTTTATGTCATCAAATATATTAGTTTTACTCTTTATGGTGCTTAGGTTATATATATTCTTATTAAGAAGACCTTAACTTATTGAAACAAATGACCTATGGAACTATCTATAATAATAAAAGCATAATATGTTAATTAGACCAGATAGCCAAACGACCTTCCGGATATCCTTCTCGACAAAGCCGCAGTGGCAGGGGCTGAGGCAGAGGCAGTTAGGGGCGATCAGGCAGGCAGGCAGAGTGGTTAGGGGTGATGAGGCAAGCAGGCAAGTGGTTAGGGGTGATCAGGCAGTCAGGCAGAGTGGTTAGAGGCGATCAGGCAGGCAGGCAGGTGAGCCATTAGGACTCAGTGATCCCCGATTGCAAGAGGGATGTCCGACTGCAGGGATCAGGCCTAAACTGGTAGTTGGACATTCCCAGAGGGGTCCTAGATTGCGAGAGGGTGCAGGCCAGGCTATGAAGAAAACCCTTCCCCCATGCATGAATTTCATGCACCAGGCCTCTAGTATGAAAATAATCTAAATGCCCATCAGCAGATTATTGGAATGGGAAGAGATCAACCACAGAACTTATATGCATATATGTATAACCTATGGACACAGACAATAGGATGGTGAAGGCCTGGGAGTAGGTGGAGGTTGGTTAGAAAAGGTCAATGGGGAATAAAGGGAACATACATAATAGTTTCAACAATAAAACTTTTTAAAAATTAAATTAAATTAAAAATAGAAAATGTGTGTGTGTAATAGACTACCAACATTTTTAAGGTTTCAAAGCAAACACTTACATATCCTATCTAATAAAAGAAAAACATGGTACTTGGCCTACGACCGCCACCCTTCCCATTGGCTAATCAGCGAGATATGCAAATTAACTGCCAGCCAAGATGGCAGCCGGCAGCCAGGCAGCTTGAAACTAACATGAGGCTTGCTTGCTTCAGTGACGGAGGACTCCAACGTTCCCCGTTCCCTGCCTGCGGCTGCAGGCCTCTGAGCGGGCAGTTTGAAACATTT
>NW_006284936.1:102353-106910 GCF_000327345.1 Myotis davidii
CTCCCACGCCCTCCACACTCCACCACTGCAGCACCTGAGGCCTCCTGACCCTTCCTTTGACATTCTTAGTGTCTGGAGCATCATTCGGCTCTATTCAGTGGGCAAGCGGCAGTTAGGACAGGGAGTGGGACCCACTGGGCCCTTTGTCTTCCTAGAACACCATCTGGGATTTAAATAGTAAAAGCTCAAGGATATGCTATAGCATTTATCTCCATCACACAAACGCCCATAAGGACACTTATTGGATGGAGACGAGGCCCTGAGCCACAGGTTTCCTTCATAGGCTGTGCATCTAAGCACAGACACGCAGCTCCAGAGCAGAGCACTGAGCACTTCCGTGTCCTTCTTCCGTGTTAGTAGAAACCCCACCATTCTGCCCTTCCTGTCCCTAGACCAGCCGTGGGCAAACTACGGCCCGCGGGCTGGATCCGGCCCGTTTGCAATGAGTAAAACTAAAAAAAAAAAAAGACTGTACCCCCTTTTATGATGATGTTTACTTTGAATTTATATTAGTTTACACAAACGCTCCATCCATGCTTTTGTTCCGGCCCTCCGGTCCAGTTTAAGAACCCATTGTGGCCCTCAAGTCAAAAAGTTTACCCACCCCTGACCTAGAGGATATGATGCTAAGTGGAAAGAAAAATACTATATGATCTCACTTATATGGAGATTCTAAAACAGACTCAGAAGTAGGGAGTGGAATAGTGGTTACCATAGGTGGAGTGAGAGAAAAATGAGGAGGTGAAAGAGTATACTTAGGTAAGAAGAATAAGTTTCAGTAATCTAATGTGCAGCATGGTGACTATAGTTAACAATACTGTATTGAACACTTAAAATTTGCTAACATGTAGCTCTGAGTGTTAATATGCACACACACACACAATGGTAACTATATGAGGTGACAAATATGTTAATTAGGTTGATTGTGGTGATCATTTTACAATGCATATATGTGTGTGTGTGTGTGTGAAAATATCTAATTGCACACTTTAAATATATTCAATTCTTATTTGTCAAATATCCTATATAATAAAAGAGAAACGTGTAAATTGATCATCCCTCCACTACGCTCACCAGCCAATCAGGAGTAAGTATGCAAATTAACTCAACAAAGATGGTGGATTCATTTGCATACACAGTTGCTGGGTGGAGAGTAGAGCAGGAGAGCCGGCAGAGAGTGGAGCAGCTTGGGGAACTTGGCTCCCCAAGCCACCAGACAGAGAGCAGAGAGGGACACCTGGCAGCTTGGAGGACTTGACAGAGTGGGAGAGCATGGGATGGAGGCAGAGCAAAAAGGGAAAACCAAGAGCGCGGGAGCACCAGGAATTCTGGGAATAGTAGTTCTGGTGGAAGCCCAGGACCTGATGCAGAAGCCCATAGCGTGGGGAGCACAAGGAATACTGGGAATCATAGTTCTGGTAGCAGGCGAATCTTCCAGGCACTAGAGCAGGGGTGGGCAAACTTTTTGACTCGAGGGCCACAATGGATTCTTAAACTGGACCGGAGGGCTGGAACAAAAGCATGGATGGAGTGTTTGTGTGAACTAATACACGTTAACACTGCTGCTGGTGAAGGAGCGGAGGGGAGAGCAAGAGAACCCTCCACTCTTTTGGCTCCGCGCGCTGGATAGAACAGCCAAACGGGCCGGATCTGGCTCACGGGCCGTAGTGACACATCATGCCCTTTCTGCCACAAGTCACATCTCCACAAGTTAACTGCTGACACTGAACCAAATTTAAAAAAAAGCCTCTATTATTCTCTGAGCAACAAACCAAACTGGGTTGGGGGTCTCAGAAAATTTGCTCATATGATTGCAAAGACAGACAGAAACTCCTTTATTGGAGAGGGCTCCCCTGAGGGCTCCCAGATTGGAGAGGGTGCAGGTTGGGCTGAAGGACCCACCCCCAGTGCATGAATCTTCATGCACCGGGCCCCTAGTATCTCTATAAAGCTGAAAAAAAGCTTCAAGCTTACTATGAGAATTCTGTCTCCACTGAGGGAAGAACAATCTCATTATGTATTCTATAAATATAACTTGCTTATACCCGATTAGAAATTACAATTAGATTCAGTTAGCTATAAAACTACATTTAAATTAACTTTAAGAAAAGTAACTAGAACTCCAAAATCAATATTCTCCTCTGTTATTTTTTTTGGTGAAAACAAGCAAGTAAGAAGAAAATGGGTCAAACTCATATATCATAGAAATCTTTTAAAAAGAAATATCCAGTGATGGCTGACCATATCTACACACAGACAAATTGCCAGTCATTTTACAGATCTGAATACTGCAAATTTCATGGTTTAAAATAAATGGTCACCCCATAGCTCTCCAGAGTTTTCTAGTAAAGAGGTATTCAATTATATTCACTAGATAGTACTTAATAAGGCAGGGATATATGGCTACTTTTTAAAGTCACGCTTAACAAGAAGAATTGAACTAAAAAAAAAGAACATTTAATTAGCCACAAGTTTACCAGAAAAATCAATTAATCAGAACACCTCATTCATACAGTGAATAGAGACTTTATTGTAACTAGATGTAAGTAGATCCATAACTCACTTTACACAATAAAAGTACATGAAAAAGTTGCATGCAAATCATATTTTCATTTCTTTAGAAATTGTAAATTCCTGAAGAAATGGGCCCTTTGTGGAATGATAGTCCCTAGCACTTAGCGACACCAACTTTAACAAGTAATTCTATTAAATTCTATTTAAAATGTGCTAGGGAAAACACTAAATATCAAGGAATTCTGTATATCCCAAAATATAGTAAAGTGTACAAATTTATTTTTAAATTCTGAAATATGCAAATGCAGATATTAGGGTAAAATGCTAGTTACTGATCTTCCTACCTAGATTTTGGAGTGTCAAGGTAGGCTTAAAACCGTCATATCTCTCAGACTAAAAAAGGAAAAAGAATACTGAGAGATAGCAAGCTAGTAGGGAAGTGAATCTATCCTAGACTGGTAATAAAAATTAATAAAAGTTTGTGGTTATATTATTATAATACAACTAGAGGTCCAGTGAACAAATTTGTGCATGGGTGGAGTCCAGCTGGCCCACCCTGATGGGGGCCCACTGGGCTGCGCCGGTGGGGGAAAGGGAATGCAGCTGGCTGTGGGGAGGGTCCATGGGTGGTTGGTCGGCCAGCCCCACCCCTGATCATAGTGTTGGGGGATGATTGGGGATGGAGCCGGCCAGGAGGAGGGGCCACAGGTGGTTGGCCGGCTGGCCCTGCCCCTGATGGGGATGTTAGGAGCCGATTGGGGGCCGGGCCAGCCAGGAGGGGGGAAACGAGGGGCGACTGGGACCCGGATCAGGCTAGTTGGCTGCCACAGTGTGCATCATAGCCAGTCATTCTGGTCATTCTGGTTGTTCTGCCATTCTAGTCGTTGGGTTTTTATTAATATAGATGCTTAGAATAGTGCCACACACATATGCAAGAGGAACTCAGAAAATAATTTGGGTTAAATTTTATACATGTCAGTTTGACAATGTATTGAAATTTTTATTCATTCTGACCTACAATTCCATTTCTATAAACTTATTATAAGAAAATTGTTATAGATCTACATACAGCTTTATGTATAGAATGTTTCGACAAAGTACTATTACAGTAAACAAATTATTAGAAATAAGCTAAATTTAAAAAATTATGAAATTTGTACATTTGATAATGGTACATTCATACAACAGAATATCTGAGACACCAATAAGAATTCTGTGCAATGTTATCTAAATAGTCAGTGGTGGCGTCAATATTCAGATTCCAACCCATATGATTCAATATACATTTCTAAGTATGTACAGAAACATTATGGTGACTTAAAGCTGGAAAAGGAAAAAGTAAAATGGAGACCGAATCAGTAACCACAATTAGATATCAACAGGCCTATATGATAGAATAGATCAACAAGACGAAAGTTAAACAGGCATATATATACCTGCAATTGAATCCCAAAAGTCTATATGCATAAGTACAGTTTTGGAAAAGACATACCTTACCAGTGGCTCATATAAAAAATTTAAATTTTAAGGACTACAAGTTCACTATGTCATGATCAAAGGTAATTTTGCTAAATTTTAGACAAGAGATTGATTGTTAGGACACAAAATAAAAAAATATATAAAGTATATAAGAGTGAATGTGATCTTAGGAAGCTTCAATATAAATATATTATCTAGAACAGAAGTCAGAGTCTGACTCAATGGAGCAGTGGTCAAAATATTTAAACCTGAGGAAAATGCTAACCATCCCAAATATGTATGGCAAAGAATGATTAAGAGAGTGAAGGAACTGCCTGGCTGGTGTGGCAGCAATTGAGCATTGACCTATGAACAAGCAGGTTATGGTTTAATTCCTGGTCAGGGTACATGCATGTGTTGTGGGCTCGATCCCAAATATGGGGCATGCAGGAGGCAACAATCAATGATTCTCCCATCATTAATGTTTCTATCTCTCTTTCATTCTCCCTTCTTCTGTGAAATCAATACACACACACACACACACACACACACACACACACACACACACACACACACCAAGAGCCC
>NW_006284936.1:107412-108936 GCF_000327345.1 Myotis davidii
CTTTTATGTAATTGTTATATTTTACTCTCTGCCTGCCTGCCTGATCACCCCTAACTGCCTCTGCCTGCAGCCCCGTCACCATGGCTTTGTCCAGAAGGACAACCGGAAGGTCTCTTGGAAGGTCTCCAGATCTAATTAGCATATTACCCGTTTTCCATAAGTTTTCAGATAATAATTCGGTATTTTAAAATGTAAATGGTGGTGTCGTTTCCAGGGCAGGGTTGTATGTCACTTTGAGTGCAGGTTTTGGACAAAATGTTCTCTGTTTCAAAGAGAAATAGCCCTTTCCCATTTTGAATTTGATCTCCAGGCAGGTGAATAAAAATTTCTTAAAATATGTTTTTATTGATTTTTACAGAGAGAGAAACATTGATGAGAGGATGAGAGAGAAACATCAATCAGCTGCCTCCTGCATAACCCCTACCTGAAATCGAACCTGTGACCTCTTGGTGCATGGGTCAGCAATCAAATACTGAGCCACACTGGCCAGTTATGAATAAAGATTTTTAAAAAATATATATTATTGTTTTTTTACAGAGAGGAAGGGAGAGGGATAGAGAGTTAGAAACATTGCTGAGAGAGAAACATTGATCAGCTGCCTCCTGCACACTCCCCACTGGGGATGTACCCGCAATCAAGGTACATGCCCTTCACTGGAATTGAACCCAGGACCCTTGAGTCCAAAGGCCGATGCTCTATCCACTGAGCCAAACCGGTTAGGGCAAGGATCTCAAATTGAATGAGAGCTGCCAGCAAATTGAACAGATTGCCTTAGGTTCCTTTATCCAGAGTTATATTCATGTAGAAGATAAATGATCACTTAGTGTACCTATTGTACCTTAGTAACATACAGAAGGCTGAACTAGAAAACATACAAAGTCACTTTCAAAAATGAGATCTTAATGAGTTTCTTAAACTAACGCTTCCAAATACCTGTATACATTTTCAAGAAAGAAAAACCAGACAGCTTAAAAGTACTAAGACTCTGTACTACTCATTGATTATTCATTGAGAAAAATCACCAAATGTTTTTCCTTGGAATTAGGATATTAGAATTTTGAGTTAAATATAATACAGTGTTTATTTTAAGACACCGTATAACTGTTTTTCTCAACTTATAAAATGTGTTTAACAAATATTTCAACGACATTTTTTATGAATAGGGGTAACAACAACGTAATAAAAATTCATTTTATCATATTTATATTATAAAAAAATTCACAAACATTTATACACAAGTTACCTGCTCTGGTTTCATTAGCTGCTTTTTGGATTCCTCTTCTTTGGCTGCATGCACACTTATAGATGCAAATATCAGCCCTGCAGGCATGATTGTCAGCTTTCGCATCTGAGAAAGATACACACAATAAATAAACATTTATTTTTATTGTTGAGAGTATTACAGATGTCCCCAATTTGCCTCCTTCCACCGTGCTCATACCCCACCCCAGGCCTTCATCACACTATTGTCTGTGTCCTTGGGTTATGCATATTCTGTATAATAAAAGGCTAATATGCACATGG
>NW_006284936.1:109053-109394 GCF_000327345.1 Myotis davidii
GAATGAAGGAACTAAAAGCTATGGACATACAAAGAAAGGCTTAAGCTACTAATATACTTATCCAGGGAGCAAAAGTAGTTAACATCTGAAGAGTTGTTTGGTGAAAGAGAGATGAGAATTTTTCTGTATGGTACCAATGTAAGAGATACAAGGCAAATGGGTAGAACTTATTATGACAAAGGTTTATCTGACCTAAGAAAGGACCTCAAATTTTTTTTATTTTTTAATATATATTTTATTAATTTTTTACAGAGAGGAAGGGAGAGGGATAGAGAGTTAGAAACATTGCTGAGAGAGAAACATTGATCAGCTGCCTCCTGCACACTCCCCACTGGGGATGT
>NW_006284936.1:109730-110786 GCF_000327345.1 Myotis davidii
GCCCTTTGCCCCTCTCCACTGGGGTCCTGCAACCCTCCAGGCATTCACTGCATTATTGTCTGTGCCCATGGGTTATGCATATAAGTTCTTTGATTAAATTTCTTCCCACACCCCCTCTCCCTTTCCCTCTAAGATTCGTCAGTCTGTTGCATGCTTCCATGTCTCTGGACCTATTTTGTTTATTAAATTCCACATATAAGTGAGATCATGTGATACTTGTCTTTTTCTGACTGGCTTATTTCACTTAGCATAATAACCTCCAGATCCATCCATGCTGTCCCAATGGGTAACAGATCCTTTTTTATAGCTGCATAGTATTTTATTGTATAAATACGTTATAATTTTTTGTCCACTCATCTACTGATGGGCACTTAGGCTGTTTCCAGAGCTTAACTATTGTACATAATGCTGCTACGAACATAGGGGTGCTTGAAAAGTTTCCCATCCTCAATTTCCTAATAAATTTTGTGGGCATCTGTGGAACACTATGGGTTTCATTAAAACTTATTGAAAACTGAAGCATTACAAATTACTTCTCCAAACATTTTTAGGATATAATTCCTAAAATTCTCTTCTCATACTAGATGGTAGAGTATTATTTTTACCAATAACTTAACTACCCACTTCATATGGAATATAGCAACATACAAAAATTACCAGGAAGAAATGAATATAAAATTTAAGGGATGAAGTGGAATAGATCATGGTATTCATTCAGTCCACAAATATTAACTGAGTAACTACTGTATGCTAGCCCCTGGTCTTAGTGCTTAGGATACATCAGTGAACAAAACAAAGATCCTTGCTCTCATGCAGCTGACATTCTAGTAGAACAGAGACAGATAATAAACACAATAACTATATTATGTGGAATATAACAAATTGTCATGAATATTATGAAAAAATAAAGGAAAGGGTGATTTGAAGTACTGAGTGAATCAGGTTACATCTGGAAATACAAATTTACACTATTAATTTAAAAAGTTTCCTTCCATTACAAATACCTTTCCCCTAAATTCCCAATGCATTCTCCCCTGCGCCCCCCCCCCCCCCCCC
>NW_006284936.1:110840-122023 GCF_000327345.1 Myotis davidii
CTGTGTTCTTTATATAATTTGATTTGAATTTAAAATGCAGGAAAATTACAGGATCTAAGAACGAAGTATTCCAGTGTTTATTCAAGTACCAAAGTAATTTCCCAAAACTACATATCCAACAGGCCAAATGAAAAGCTTTCCAGGGAACAAATATTTTAAGATCTTGATTCTTTAGAAGGGAAAGAAGACTTGCTGAAATCAATAAAGAACATCCAGAGAGAAGAGGTCTCTTTGGCTTACATGCAAGTGTAATTGTGCAGAACTGGAAGAAATCCTGGCCAAAAATTTCTAAACGTTCTCTAATAGTGCCTATATTTCATTCCTGAAACATTTTTCAATATTTTCTGAGTGGAGTAAAGAAAGCTACAGGAACTAATTAAATAATTTCCTGTTTAAACTAGGCATGACTCTGATTTAAACTGAGATTCCAGAAATACAGAGTAAAATGAAGACTCAATACTAATCAGAGAAAATTTGTCCACTTTTTCCCTCTTCAAGCCTCCCACTAGCACATATAGTATCACATAATGATTTATCTAGGCATGCCTTCCCAAGACATCATTTTTTATTTCTTATATCCAGTAGGTATTTACTAATCAAATAACAAGATTTCCACTCCATACCTATGTCAGGTGTCAATAAATAGCATATTAAAACTGATGCCAGCAATAATGCTCTCCCTGGTACTTGGGAAATTTAGGTAATAAAGCCCTGAAATGATTATCTGAACAATGTCAATTCTTATAACATTTATAAACTATTTCTGAAACACCTGATTAGACCTTACTCCTTAGATATAATAAAAACACTTTTGCCCTAACTGGTTTGGCTCAGTGGATAGAGCGTTGGCCTGTGGACTCAAGGGTCCCAGGTTCGATTCCGGTCAAGGGCACGTACCTTGGTTGCGGAGACATCCTCAGTAGAAAGTGTGCAGGAGGCAGCTGATCGATGTTTCTCTCCCATTGATGTTTCTAACTCTCTATCCCTCTCCCTCTCTGTAAAAGATCAATAAAATATATTAAAAAAAAACCACTTTTGACATATACTAATACCTGAAAATTTTTCAACACGCTAATGTTCTCAGAGTATAATCATCTTACTTTGCATAATGTAATAATAATAAATGTAGACTATAAAAAACTCATAGGTACTACTTGGTAATTATGATCTAGTGGTCCAGAGTCAGGGTTGATTAACTAAACTGTAGGCTAAAAAGATAATATAGCTTAAAAATGCCTAAGTATCTTTGCTACATTTTCTACTCATGCGGACAGGGTTCATTCACCTTGACTGTTTTTTTTTTTCCATATACACTTTTTATTATTTTTTAAAATAAAAATTACTGGGGTGACATTGGTTCCAAAAATTATATAGGTTTCAAATGTACAACTCTATGATACAACATCTGTATATTGTATTGTGTGCTCTACTTCCAAAGTCAAATCTTCAGTCACCATATATTTGAACTCTTTTACCCTTTATTATCCCTCAAAACCACTTCCCACTGGTAACAGCATACTGTTATCTGTGTTAATGAGTTTATGTTTGCTTGTTTATTTGTTGCTTTCAATTATCCAGGCTGAGTAAAATAATGTCATTCTTAACTTTTTCTGTCTGACTTATTTCACTAAGCATGATATTCTTAAGATCCATCCTTGTTGTTGCAAATGGTAGTATTTCATCTTTTCTTATGGCTGAGTAGTATTCCGTTGTATATATGTTCCACTTCTTTATCCATCATCTATGGAAGGACACAGTGGTTATTTACATAACATTCCTATCCTGAAACAGGAAGAACTGGAAAATCTAAATAGAAAGATAAACGGTGAGGAAATTGAAAGAACCATCAAAAACTTCCCCAAAAGTAAAAGTCCACAACCATATGGCTTCACTAGTGAAATCTACCAACCATTCAAAGAAGATTTTATACCTTTCTCAAACTGTTTCATAAATTAAAGAAGCAATATTTCCTAACACATTTTATGAGGCCAACATATCCCCAATACCAAAACCTGGCAAGGATAACACACTAAAAAAAACACACAAAAACAAACAAACAAAAAACCACTACAAAGTCATATCTCTGATAAATACAAATGCAAAAATCCTAAACAACATACTAGCAAATTGAATACAATTAAAATTGAATAAAATTAAAAAATAATACATCACTATCCAGTGGGGTTCATTCCAAGGGCACAAGGATGGTTCAACATATGCAAATCTATCAATGGATTTCACCACATGAACAAAACAAAAGATAAAAATCATATGATGTTATCAACAGATGCAGAAAAAGCATGTGATAAGATACACCATCCATTTATGATTAAAACACCCAACCAAAAGTGTACAGAAGAAAAGTATCTCAACATAATAAAGGACATTTGTGACAAACCCTCAGCTAACATCATACTCAATGGTGAAAACTAAAAGCTTTTAGTCTAAGATCAGGAACAAGAAAAGGATGGCCACTCCTACCACTCTTATTCAACATAGTGTTAGAAATCCTAGCAAGAGCAATCAACCAAGAGAAAGAAATAACAGGTATCCAAATAGAGAATGAAGAAGTAAAATTGTTACTCTTTGCAGATGACATAAATCTTTATATAGAAAACCCTAAACACTACAAAAATATTAGAACCAATAAACAAATACAGTAAAGTAGCAGTATAGAAAACCAATGTACAAAGATCCACTACATTCCTATATAATAAAAATAAAATACCATAAAGAGAAATGAAAAAAATTCCTTTTGCAATTGCAACAAAAAGAATAAAATACCTAGGAATAAACTTAGCAAAGGATGTAAAGGACCTACATACTGAAAACTAAAAGGCATTATTAAAAGAGATTGAAAAAGACACAATAAAATGGAAAGATATTCCGTGTTCATGGACTAGAAGAATCAACATAATTAAAATGGCCAAATTAACATTTAAACCAATCTTCATTAAAATCCCAATGGTATTTTTTTCAATAAATAGAACAAAACAAAAATACATCAGATTTGTGTGGAACCACAAAAGACCCTGAGTGGCCAAAACAATGCTGAGTAAAAAGAAATAAGCTGGAGGAATCACACTACCTGACTTCAAAATATACTACAGAGCAACAGTAATCAATACAGCATGATATAATTACACAATGGAATACTATGCAACTATAAAAAATAAGGATTTTTTTACCATTTATGACAGCATCAATGGACCTGGAGAATATTATGCTGAGTGAAATACGCCATTCAGAGAAAGTCAAAAAAGCCAGTGCTCCTAAGAAATGGTGCTGGGGCCCTGGCCAGTGTGGCTCAGTTGGTTGAGGGCCATTCCATGCACCAAAAGGTTGCCAATTCGATTCCTGGTCAGGGCACATGCCCAGGTTGGAGGTTCAGTCCCCAGCCAGGGTTGCATGCAGGAGGGAACTGATCGATGTTTCTCTCTCATCTCTCATCTTTCTCTCCTCTCTCTCTCTCCCCTGCCTCCCTCTCTAAAATCAAAACCAATACAAAGCTACTTAAAAAATAAATAAGTGGTGCTAGGGAAATTGGAAAGCCATATGCAAAAGAATGAAAGTAGATTACAATTTGTCCCCATGTATAAAAATTAACTTAAAAAAGGATCAAAGACCTAAATATAAGACCTGAAAGTATAAATTACATAGAGAAAAACATAGGTCCAAAACTGTGGACCTTGATCTTAAAGAGGATTTTATAATTTGACCCCAAAGGCAAGGGAAGTAAAGGCAAAAATAAATGAATGGGACTATATCAAACTAAAAAAGTCTGCACAGCAAAAGAAACCTACAAAACAAAAAGGCAACCAACCAAATGAGAGAAGTTATTTGCAAACTACAGCTCTGACAATGGGTTAATATCTAAAATATATAAAGAACTCATACAACTCAGCACCAAACAAACAAAGAATCCAACTTAAAAATGGGCAGAGGACCTGAAGAGACAGCTCTCCCAAGAAGACATACAAATGGCCAACAGATACATGAAAAGAGGCTCAACTTCACTAGCTATTAGGGCAGTGGTTCTCAACCTGATTTCTGGGCCTCATCCTCCAGAAGTTCTGTTTCTTTGTTATGGGGTGGGGCCACAACATTAGTAACAAACAGAATTTCCGGAAGATGAGACCCAGAAATCAGGATTTTAAAAAGATTCCCAGGTGATTCTAATGTGCAGCCAAGGTTGAGAACCACTGTATTAGGGAAATGAAAATCAAAACTACAATGAGATACCACCTCACACCTGTTAGAGTGGCCATTATCAACAAGACAAGTAATATCAAGTGTGGAGAGATTGTGGAGAAAAAGGAACCCTCATTCACTGCTGGTGGGAATATAAACTGGTACAGCCACTATGAAAAACAATATAGAGGTTCCTTAACAAATTAAGAAAAGAGATACCGTATGCCCCAACAATCCCTCTTCTGAGTATCTACCTGAAAATTTAAAACATATATTCATAAAGGTATATTTATCTCTATGGTCACTGCAGGATTATCCACAATGGCCAAGACACCTTGACTTTTACTGATGAGGCAGTGTGGCATAATGGAAAAAACATGAGTTTAGAAGTTGTGCAGACCTGGTTTTAACTTGAAATTGTGAAATATATGGTCTAAATCTGGGCAATTTACTTAATCTCTTAGAGTTATGCAGCTCAATATGGTAAATACTTGGTACATGCGGTTATTTAAATTCAAATTAATGAAAATGAATAAAGTTTTAAAACTTAGTTCTTTAGTCAGTCACACTAGCCCCATTTCAAGTGCTCTACAGCATATTGTAGAGTATAGATATACAATAATTCAACTACTAAAGAAATTTCTACTGGACAGTGCTATCTTAGAGTCTCAAGTAATATATCTGAAAAAGGGGGAAATGCCTTTCTTTTTATTAGTATCCTGGGGGTTAAATATGTGAAAAGAGCTTCCATTCCTTTTGATTGCTGGATAAATTTGTTAAGTCGCTGTTTACTCTCCATTTTTATTCTCACATGTATTTCATGTTAATCAGGCCCTAGAGAGAATCATAATCACAGTAAAATATATACTTAGTGTTTCTTAAAAGAAGGCCAAGATTTTGATGGAAAGAAAGCAGGCACTTTGTCTCACTCAGGCCTTTTCAAAACACCAGTTATTACTTATGAAGAAGGCATCGCTATCCAAAGTGAGGCAGCTGATTGTATACCACACTAAAAATTTTTAATAGGGATTGGTAAACTACAGCTCTGGGTTAAATCTAGTCTGGACTCTGAACTATAACTTTAAAAAATATTTACTTACTTATAAAAACAAAAATAAACACATAAAGAAGAATATGTGACCTTTTGTGTTCTGCAAAGCCTAATATATTTATGCTACCTGGCCTCTAAGAGAAAAAAAAAATGCCAACCCCTAAAATCAAATCAGATATTTTAAAAGTATCAGATTGGGGGGTATTAAAAAATCAAAACCTCACAGAAAGATGGAGGCTGGCAGGGCGGCAGTGAGGAAGAGGTTGTGAATGAGTGAGGGAGTGAAAGGGGTATGTGTGGTGTGTGCATGTGAGTGAGGGACAGTTAGATCCTGCAGGAGTATCAGGGCTGACAAACCAGACTCTCCTGAAGGGGGAGCCACTTTCCACTGTTGTGGGCACTCCCTGGGCTGAGGGGCTTGGGCAAGGAGACCATGACATCTTGAAGGGGAGAGCAGCCCCCACTAGGAACCCAGCCTCACCACCACCAAGACTGTCCTTGGACACTGCCTGGGATCCTGCAGCCACTCTAGTCAAAGTCATGCTGCCTCACCCGCTGACCTGCAGACCCCAGTATATCCACCTCCAAGGGTGCATGGTTCCCTCAGCAGAAATCGTGACTTGCCCCTCCCCAGCTGCTGGCTTCTAGACACAGCAGTCACCCCGCTCTAGCATGTGGGCACCACAAGCCCACTGCCCTGGCAGGCGACTTCTGGGACCCTCCGTGAGCTGCTGCTGGGCACATGCCTCTCCAACTAAGGGCGCATGGCTCCCTCAGTACAAACTGAGACTTCCCCCTCCTGGGCTGCCAGCTTCTGGACCCCTCAGTGAGCTACTAATGGCTTGCCTCCCTGGATAAGGTCGCACTGTTTCAGCCATAGACTCCGATATTCCCGCATCCCCAGCCACTGGCTCCTGGATCCCTGAGGGATTCTCAGAGTGAAATTACCCTGGCCAGAGTCTAACTGCCTCATCCACAGACTACGAGAGAGCTGCCTTCCCACTGTCATGGAGTCCGAAACCCTCGCAGTGACTTGCAGAGTATCGCTACCCCAGGAACAGTCACACAACACTGGCCAGAGTCACATGACTTGATCCTCAGGCCCCAAGACCCCTTCCTCCCAGGCTGTGGACTCTGGGATCTGACAATGAACCCACACCAGTGAGAACTCAAGCAACCCTTTCACAAGAGCCAGATCCATGAGCACATCCACAATAGCTTGCATAAAGAGGCTGGGGGTGAATCACACCATCAGACAACCAGTGATGAGACTTCTTCCATGAATGAGAAACTAACATTCAAGACCCAACTATATCAGGAGAACCCAAATAGTTCAAGTAGGAGGCTCCACTAGAATACCCAGCTCAGGAGATCTGAGAGACTGCACCACTGGGTCCCAAAAATCACCAACTACATAGCACCACCCCCAAAAGAACTGAGGTAGCAAAGCAGTTGGATCTCAGACATAGAAACAATTAAAACATTAGAGCAAAAATGGGGAAACAAAGAAACAATCCCCAAAAGAAAGAAAAAGTGAAATCACCAGAAAAAGGAATTAAATGAAATGGAGGCAAGTAATTTGCTAGAGAAAGAATTCAGAGTAATGGTTAAAAGGATGCTCAAACTTCTGGATGACAAAAACGCACAACTCAATGAGAATTAGAAGGAGCTGAATGAGAATTTCACTGACATCAAAAGGAATCAGGAGGAAATAAAGAATGACATAGGTACAATAAAGAACACAATGGAATGCTTCAATAGTAGACTAGAAAAATCTGAGGACCGCATCGGCAAGCTAGAACACAAGGTAGAAAAACAAACCCAAGCAGAGCAGCAACTGAAAAAAAAAATAACTTAAAAAGCAGGAGGAGAGCTTAAGGGAGCTTTGGGACAACAAGAAATGAAACAACATCTGCATTATAGGGTGCTAGAAAGAGAGGAAGCTGAGCAAGGAATACAAAACCCGATTGAAGAAATACAACAGAAAACTCCCCTGATTTGGGGAAGAAAAAAGTCACAAGTCCAAGAAGCACACGGAGTCCCAAACAAGATGAACCCCCAAAAACCCACACCAAGACACATCATAATTACATTGGCAAACATCAACAACAAAGTAAGAATCTTAAAGACTGCGAGAGAAAGACACTAAGTTACCTACAAGGGATCTCCCATTAGATTATCAAATGATTTCTCAACAGAAACACATCAGGCCAGAAGGGAATGAAATGAAATTACAAAGTGATACAAAGCAAGGGACTGAATCCAAGAATACTATACCCAGAAAGGTATAATTGAAGGGGAAATCAGGAGCTTCACAGACAAAAATGAATAAGAGAATTTATTACCACCAAGCAAGCAAAGCAAGAAATGCTAAAGAGATTGCCATAAAAAGAAGAAATAGGGAAAAAGGAACACAGGCATAAAGAATAAAAATGGCTAGAAACAAGTACCTATCTATAATAACCTTAAATATAAATGGACTAAATGCTCTAAACAAAAGACACAGGGTAGTTGAATATATAAGAAAACATGACCCATATATTTGCTTTCTACAAGAGACCCACCTCAGGACAAAGGACTCACACAGACTGATAGTGAAGGAATGGGAAAAAAAAAAATTTTAGGCAAATGGAAATGAAAAAAAAAAGCTGAGGTAGAAATACTTATATCTGACAAAAAAGACCCTAAAGTGAAGGCCATAACTATACCAGATATCAAGTTGTATTACAAAGCCACTGTTCTCAAAACTGCCTGGTACTGGCACAAGAACAGACATATAGACGAATGGAAAAGAACAAAGAACCCAGAAATCGACCCAAGCCATTATGCTCAATTAATATTTGCCAAAGGAGGCAAGAGCATACAATGGAGTTAAGACATTCTCTTTAATAAATGGGGTTGGAAAAATTGGACAGATACATGCAAAAAAAAATGAAACTAGATCACTAACTCAAACCATTCACGAAAATAAATTCAAAAGGAATAAAGGACTTAAATGTAAGACAGGAAACCATAAAAATCTTAGAAGACTCGATAGGAAGCAAAATATTCATAGCAATATCTTTACCAATACAGGTCCTAGGACAATGGAAGCTAAGGAGACAATAAAAAAATGGGACTACATTAAAATAAAAAGCTTCTACACAGCAAAAGAAACCATCAACAATAAGAGAGCCCACTGCAGGGGGGAACACATTTGTCAATGTTATATCCAATAAAGGTTTAATCTCTAAAATTTATAGGGAACTCATACAACTTAACAAAAGAAAGATAAACAACCCAATCAAAAATGGACAAAGGACCTAAATAGACCCCTTTTGAAAGAGGACATACAAAAGGCCAAGAGACATATGAAAACATGCCCAAAGACACTAATCATCCCGGAGATACAAATCAAAATGACAATGAGGTATTTTCTCACACCTGTCAAAATGGCTATCATCAACAAATCAAGAAACAACCCGTGTGGTGAGGATTTGTAGAAAAAGGAACGCTTGTGCTCTGCTAGTGGAAGTGCACACTGCTGCAGCCACTGTGGAAAACAGTATGGAGTTTCCTCAAAAAACTAAAAATGGAACTCCCATTTGACCCAGTAATTCCACTTCTAGGAATATATCCCAAGAAACCAGAAATACCAATCAGAAAGAATATATGCACCCTTATGTTCATAGCAGCACAATTTACAATAGCTAAGATTTGGAAATAGCCTGAGTGCCCATCAGCAGATGAGTGGATTAAAAACCTGTGGTACATCTATACAATGAAATCCTACTGAGTTGTTAAAAAGAAATAACTCACTATTTGCAACAACATGGTTGGACCTGGAGAGCATTATGCTAAGCAAAATAAGCTAGTCAGAGAAAGATGAATATTACATGATATCACTCATATGTCAATTCTAATGAACAACATAAACTGATGAACAAAACTTGGACTGGGTACATTTACACAATGGAATACTATGCAGCTCTAAAAAAAAGATCTCTTACCTTTAAGACAGCAAGGAACAACTTAGAAAGTACTATGCTAAGTGAAATAAGCCAGTCAGGGAAAGACAAGTATCACATGACTCATTTATACTAGTATGTGGAATCGAATGAACAAAATTAACTAGCAAAATAGATGCAGAGACATGGAAGCATGAACAGATTGAGAAATGAATCATATGCGTATATGCATAACCCATGGACATAGACAATAGTGTGGTGAAGGCCTGGGGTTGGGGCGCTGGGGCAGAGTGGGAGAGGTCAATGGGGGAAAAGGGGGACATAAGTAATACTTTAAACAATATACCTCACACACAAAAAAAGTGAAAAACATAGCATTACAGACTACAAAATGGACACTTGTTCATAGTATGAGAGGTAAATAAAAAGACATGGCATTAACTTTTTCAGCTTCACTTGGGAACATAAACATATGAGTTTTCCCTTCTTTACTAACAGAATTGAAATGTAACGTTCTCATCTATAAGAATTTTTGTTCACTGTTTTGTAATAATGAGAATATATTTATTGTATACTAATCTATAAATAGTCCTAATAATTAGTTTTGCTTTAGTGATGTAACACCATGTAGCAAAATTATTTTATTAAATCAAGGGTCCTGTGTTAAGTATAGAACAAAATTATAATTTTAAAAGGTAAGCCCTAAAAAGAAAAGGAAAACAAACCATGTGGAGACAATGATCAATGTGGAGACAGGAACAATTCAAAGTGCATTTACAGACAACTAGTTGTCCATCCCTAATAGGCTATACATAAAGGATAAAAAAAATAGCAAAAACAATAATGAAAACTTAAAACTTTTCAATAATTATATTATTGGTGGCAGTGTAGGCATTTTACTATTAAAATGCTGCATGTATATTGTAGAATAAGATATTTAAACATGCTGGTATTTAATCAACCTTACCAGTTGATTATCTTATATTATCATGATAAAAAAAAAATGTATAAAACACAGAGAAAATTGTCAAATGGCACCATGGGAATTCAATAAGAAAATTCAAGAATTTGTAAAGTCAATAGGGCAAATGACATGACCTGATTTCTTCAATAAATAAAGAGCGATGGAGAGAGACTTAAGAGACTTAAAATCAATAAACTGCAATGTATGGATACTATTTGGATCCAGAATTTTAAAAATGAACTTTAAAAAATTACAACACATCAGTGATATTTTAACATTGACTAAATACATGATATTAATGCCTTACTGATAATTTATACTCCATATGTAATAATATTTTCTCAGGAGTTCCAGTTTTTTAAAAGATATAAACTGATATTTTTACAGATGAAATATACCTGGAATTTGCTTCAAATAATACAGATATTGGGTAGAGATGAAACAAGATAGGCCTAAACTAGAAAATGATTGAAGCTGAGTTATAGGCATATATTATATTACTAGAGGCCTGGTGCATGAATTTGAGCATAGGTGGGGTCCCTCGGCCTGGCTGGCGATTGGGGCCAATCGGGGGGCTGGCCAGCCAGGGGGAGGGACTGCAGGAGGTTGGCCCCAGCAGCAAGCTAACCAATCGCCAATTCCACGAGGAATCAGGCTTCCTTCTCTCTCCTGTCTGGGTCTGGGGTGCAGGTGAACTAGATTCGGGGGGGTCAGGGCCCCAGCAGCAAACTAAGGCACAGCTGATTCTGCGAGGAATTGGACTCCCTCCTGTCTGGGTCCGGGTGCAGGTGAATCAGATTTGGGGCTGTCATGTCCCCAGCAGCAAGCTAAACAATGGCCGATTCTCAGAGGAATCAGGCTCCCTCCTCCCTCCTGTCTGGGTTCGGGTGCAGGTGAACCAGATTCAAGGCTGTCAGGGCCCCAGCAGCAAGGTCTGGGTCAGTGAATGTCATAGCTACTGGCCAGTCGTCCAGTCATTCTGGTCCTTCAGTCTAAAGGTCACTTAAGCTTTCATATATATATATATACA
>NW_006284936.1:123125-124239 GCF_000327345.1 Myotis davidii
TGTTTCTGGCCTTTGTTTACCATCTGTATTTGATACAATGTTGCGTCCGGCTGGCTGAAGCCCGCTATGTAGTTACTTAGAGTTGCAGCTGAGATTCTGCAGCAGCAGGTGGTGAAGGTTGGAGTCCTCCGTCACTGAAGCAAGCAAGCCTCATGTTAGTTTCAAGCTGCCTGGCTGTCGGCCGCCATCTTGGCTGACAGTTAATTTGCATATTGCCCTGATTAGCCAAAGGAAAGGGTAGCGGTTGTATGCTAATTACCATGTTTCTCTTTTATTAGATAGGATATATACTAGAGGCCCAGTGCACAAAAATTTGTGCACTCAGGGGGCAGGAGGGGTCCCTCAGCCTGGCCTGTGCCCTCTCACAGTCTGGGACCCCTCTGGAGATAACGACCTGCTGGCTTAGGCCTGCTCCTGGTGCGCAAAGGGCAGGCCCAATCTCTAGGTGAAGCCCCTGGTTGGGCTCAGAACAGGGCCGATTGGGGAGTTGGGGTGCTGCCCCCTGCCATGCACAGAGCAGGGCGGATTGGGAGGTTGCAATGCCACCCTCAGTCACCCTCAGGGTAGGGCTGATTCGGGTGTTGGGGCACCGCCCCCTGTCATACTCAAGGCAGGGTTGATGGGAAGGAGGCGCCACCACCCCGTCACGCACAGAGCAGGGCCCATCAGGGGGGTTGGGGCTCCATACCCCATCACGCACAGAGCAGGGTCAGTCAGGGTGTTGAGAAGCTCCCCCTGCCATGCACAGAGCAGGGCTGATCAGGATGTTGTGATGCCACCCTAAGTCACACTCAGAGTAGGGCCGATTGGGGGTTTGGGCCCCCACCCCCTGTCACACTCAAGGCAGGGCCGATGGGGAGGTTGCAGCTCTTCCTTTTACCAGGTGCTATTAGATCATAATATTTTGTAAAGAAAAAAAATCTTCCTTTTTTCATTATTTTTACACATTTCTCAGAAATGTGTAGGCTCCTCTGGATTCTTTCTGAGTCTGAGACTTCTCTCTATAAATTATTCACTCTCTGTTTCAGTAATGACCCCAAATTATGTCCCTATAGCCAGACTATAAACTCCTGGGATCAAGGTCCTTTGCTGAATTTACAAAACAGCACACAGT
>NW_006284936.1:124392-130133 GCF_000327345.1 Myotis davidii
CAAGGCAGGCGGGGTCGTTGGAGTCCTCCATCACTGAAGCAAGCAAGCCTCATGTTAGTTTCAAGCTGCCTGGCTGCCGGCCGCCATCTTTGCTGGCAGTAATTTGCATATCTCGCTGATTAGCCAATGGGAAGGGTAGCGGTCGTACGTCAATTACCATGTTTCTCTTTTATTAGATAGGAAACACACACGCACATATGTGTATATATATATTATATTTTACATATTACATAATATTGTGCTATATTAAAATATATGACATTGTTCTCTGTACTTTTATTAATGTTTGAAATTTTCCATAATAAAAATCTTAAAGAAGACTCCTGTTAAACTTATGATATATCACATTATAATCTTTTAACAGTATTTTTAACTATCCTCATATCCATTGATATGAGGATAGTTTACTAAGAATACTGGCAAAGGCAAGAACAGAAGGAAGCACTATAGTATTACCAACCAATATTCTACTGCTACTCTACTCTCAAGTGCAAAAGTGAAATATTTTATTGTTTATATCTCTTGTTTTCTCCTTGCTATCTATTCTTTCATTCAGTTAACAATCAGGTTCCTACTGTACAATTATATTAAGTGCTGGGTTACAAATATGATTAAGATATGATTCATGTCCTCAAAGAATCACATTCTAGTAGAGGAGACAGATGTATAATACAAAAATTGCCTACAGTGATGAGTGTTATAATACAGGTAGTTACAGAGTGCTTTAGGGTCCACCAACCTAGACTAGGAGCTTACCATCTGTTTGGTAAAGTAGTGGAAAGAGAATAGACTTCAGAGTTAGACCTAGTTATAAATTTTAGCTATCCTACTTACTAGTGGTGCAACTTAGGGCAAATTATTTGATTCGGTATCAATCTCTATGGATGTAATATTACATATCTCACAGGAATGAGCACAGAAAAATGGTTCATATATATTAACTATCATCATCATCATCATCATCTTCATAGCCAATGGCCACCACTCCATTCTCATCTAATTCCAACCAACTATAATTAACACCATCAACCAAAATACTTCTTTTGTTAGATTACCACCCTGCAAGTAAATAAATTGGAACCCTCTTTCCTAGCACACTATTTAAAACCATTTTGCATTTTCCAGGTTCTCCATAATCTATCTTCAATCTATACAGGTAATTTAATTCCCACTACTACAGGACACTTATTCTTAGCTTCCTATTGCAATTGCAGCTAGTCAATGATAGCATTTTCTCCACAAGCACACTTACTTCTTGGGAACAGGGGAACAATAATTACATGTTGATGAGATGAGATCAGTTCCCTGGCATGGGCCTAGGAAATTCATAAGTTTATGGCTGTGTATTTTTTACCTTTGAAGCACCACCAGTGCATTTTTGAATGTCAGGCTAAGGGTCAGTAAATGTTGTGTCAGGCTAGAAGAGTTGCACTTGCTGCAGTAAAACACTGCCTTTCATTCTATCTTGGCCTCAGAGCATTCCAACCTACATATTTGATCTTTGGCCAATATAGATTTTAAAAATAACTATGCTTTCTCCATTTCACTCAAAGAGCATATTTTTAACACTTGTGGGGTAGGTACAAGCCTCAGTAGATGCTGGCATATTAGAATATACTAGTAGCTATGCAACAAGTAATCCATGCAAACAATCTGAGACACCTTCAAAATGAAATTTGTAAGAAAATTCAATTGTGCTCACAATATTGAAAGTGTAAGTTGCTTTCAAATACTTGCCTCAACAGCTTGTGAGTCTATTTCCAGCACCTAATGAGCTGTGACAAATTGAGATTAGTCATCAAAATTCAGGACAGCCATTAGCAGCTTAATAGAACTTTGCATGCAGCAGTGTCCTCTGATCCGTTCAGTGTGAAGACCTGAGAGGAAATAGTGATATAGTGGAAAAAATAACAGACTGTAAATTGGTAAAGCAGAGTTCTAGTCTGGGCTCTGCTCATATCTCACTATGTTAAATTTTACACGTAAATTCGCTTTCACTACGAATTAGATTGTCCATTTGTGAAAGAAGGCTGCACTACAAAATGTCCAAACTTCTTTCTAATTTTGACAATGCATGATTCTAAAGTTTAGTGATAATTTCCAAGTGTATAATTTACTACAGATAAGCTATTAACATTGTATTTCTCTAAAAACCAGAAGGGCCTTAGCTGTTTTGGCTCAGTGGATAGAGCCTCGGCCTGCGGACTTAAGGGTCCCAGGCTCGATTCTGGTCAAGGGCACATACCCGGGTTGCAGACTCAATCCTCAGTAGGGGGCGTGCAGGAGGCAGCAGATCAATGTTTCTTGTCATTGATGTTTCTGTCTCTCTCCCTCTCCCTTCCTCTCTGAAACCAATAAAAATATGTTTAAAAAACAAGGGAAATCACCAACAAATAATTACTTAATACTAAAATAATACTGTTGATTATATGATCAGAATCACTTTTTTTAAGAAAAAACTTCTCAGTGAGCAGAACATTTTTAAAAAATTATTAAATTGAATATATTGGGATGCCATTGGTTTCAAGTGTACAACTCAAGAAAATATCATCTGCACATTGCATCATGCACCCATCACCCCTATCAAAGCCTCTTTCTGTCCCCAAGCCCTCCTCTGCCCCCCTACACTTAGCTCCCACACCTTTCCCTCAGGCTATCACCACATTTTTGTCTGTGTCAATGTGTTATATATACATATATTTTTGCTTAATCCATACCTCTGTTTCTATTTTGTTCCTCAGTTTATTTTGTTCATTAGATTCCATATATAAATACACCATATGGTATTTGTCTTTCTCTGACTGGCTTATTTCACATAGTGTAATAATCTCCAGGTCCATGCAGACACAAAAGCTAAGATTTCCTTTTCTTATTTTAACATTCAATTTTGTAAATGTACCACAGCTTTTTATCCATTCATCTACTGATGGGCACTTGGGTTGTTTCCAGATCTTAGCTATTGTAAATTGTACTGCTATAAATATAGAGGTATATATATTCTTTCGAATTAGTATTGCAGATTTCTTCAGTTATATTCCCAGAAGTGAGATCCACTAGGTCAAAAGGCAGTTCCATTTGTAATTATTTGAGGAAACTACTGTTTTTCCACAGTGGCTGCAGCAGTCTGCATTCTCACCAGCAGTGCACAAGGGTTCTTTATTCTCCACATTCTCACCAGCACTTATTTGTTGATTTGTTGATGATAGAGGTGTGAGGTGATACCTCACTGTGGTTTTAATTAGCATCTCTCTGATGATTGGTGATGTTTGAGTATTTTTTAATATGTCTCTTGACCATCTGTATGTCTCCTTGAAATAAGTGTCTATTCAGAGCCTTTGCCAATTTTTTAATTGGTTTGTTTATCTTTTTGGTGTTGAGTAGTGTAAGTCCTTCATATATGTATTTTGGAAATTAACCCGTTATTAGATGTATCAGCAAATATGATCTCCCATTATAGTGGATTAGCATTTCATTTGGTTGATGGTTTCTTTTGCGGTACAGAAGCTAGAAATCCAGGTGCCCTCTTAATAGGCCAATGCACACATTTTCACTTGTAGCAACTCACCCTGGGCTCCAGGACAGAAAGGGCAGAGTGGACTAGAGTCCTGTGAGGAGAGACTCGGTTTTGTGACTTTGGGACTTTGGGGAGAGAGGTGGAGAGATAGTCAACAGAGTCCCTGTGCTGAGTCCCTCTTCCACACCACAGATGCCATCTTCTTGGGTTGACCACTTCCTTACATATGGCATCAGCAATGCAATAGTCTCAGCCTCACAACTCCCAATAACCAAACCCTGCTGAATTCATGCATCTTGGAGCAGTCAGCTACCTGGGCCCCTGCTGTAGAGATCCAGAAGGACTCAGGGGGTATCAGAAACTGAGTAGTGTGACTCCAGGCAGGAGTCATTGCCTCCACTTCTTGCAAGCCTGACTGGCATCACCCACCCCAATAGATTCACTAGCCCCACCCTCTCAAATCCCAAGGCCCAGCCCTACCTAGCAAAGGCTCTCAAGGAGGTTCTGCCAGAATCGAGGACAGACTGAGTTGTGTGGGTTTAGGATAGGTACATTTCCCCCTCACATACCTAACCAGCACCACTGCTCCTGTGCAGATATTTACCTTCACATGGCCAAATTTTAGTCTGTCTGGAGTTGATGAATTTTGCTGGCAACACCCTGACAACTCCCTAAGACGCTGGAAGTTACAGCTGGCCTTGGTTTACCCTGGGACTTTTGTAGAGAGGACTCAGGCCCAGCACAGGCACCAAGTTTGAACCTGTGTCATTCTGGTGAACACAAATCGCCCCTACTTGGTGACTCACTGAGAACCCATCTCATACAATTGTCATACAGCCAGAGGCTCATTGAGGGCCTAAACCTAACAGGGAGCTGGTGGGCAAAGGCAGGCAGAAGTGGAACTTCGAGTGCCTTGGGACTTTTGCTGACCTTCCCCTGGGCTCAGTGTTGGATGAAACCAATCACTGTGTACACCTTGGCCCTTCCATGCACAACCAGGCCCAAAAGAGGCAGCCAAAAACTATGAATCACTTTGTAGCTCCAAAAAGGCAACCCAGGGCTAATCACAGGCAATGTAAGACATTGACCTACACCTGAATCCCTCACAGGAGGTCCAGCAACAAACACACCCTGGGTATGGGTGTTAAGACCACATAGGAGCAGGCCCCAATAAGCTCCACTAATGACATATCCAAAGAAGATCTCGACAGGCACCAGAGCCAGCTGGGGCAAATTCCAGTTTTGGTGGTCAGTAATCAAACAGCAACTCGAACACTGTGATTGGGGTTGATCCTAACAGTCAGCTGGCCTGAATTTCAACCCCATTCATGAATGGGCCAACAGCAATCAAGAGTAAACTACACAGGAGGGTTCACATAAACTACACAAAGGACATTCCCAGAGAACCTTGCTTGGCTGATACTAGAGCATGTGCTACTGAGCCCCATAAAACACTTACACATAAGGCTAGCAAAACAAGAATGGGAAACATACATCTACATAATACACAGAAATAATACAGAAATGGGGAGACAAAGAAAGATGTTCCAAATGAAAGAGCAGGAGAAATCCCCATATACACTAATAAAAGAGAAACATGCAAATTAACCATCACTCCGTCACTCCACTACACCCACCAGCCAATCAGGAGCGAGTACAAATTAACCCAATTAAGATGGCAGTGGCCACAGAGCTGGAGCGAGCAGGAGGCTTGGGTTGCCCCCGGCAATGGAGGAAGCCAAGCTTCCCGCCTGCCCTGGCCGGCCATAGGCTCCACTCAAGGCTACAAAGTTTCAATTATAGAAGATAAATAAATCCCAGATACCTGCTTACAGCCCGCCCTGGCCTCCGCTCAAGGAGGCACTGAAAAAAAATGGAGAAAAGAAGACGCTGGTAGCTTGGGTTGCAGGGGGATATGGCCAGCCTGAAAACGGCCATCAGCCCCTCACCCAGGCTGGTCAGGCACCCCAGTGGGACCCCCCACCTTGAAGGGGCTGTGGGAAACCTGAAAAAGGCCCTCAGCCCCTCACGTAGGCTGGCCAGGCACCCCAAGGGGGACCCCCACCCTGAAGGGGCTGTGGCCAGCCTGCAAACAGCCATCAGCCACTCACCCAAGCTGGCCAGGCATCCCAGTAGGACCCCCCTTCCCTAAAGGGGGTGTGGCCAGCCTGAAAACAGCCTTCAGTCCCTCAACCAGGCTGGCCAGACACTCCAGTGGGGGCCCCCC
>NW_006284936.1:130300-147451 GCF_000327345.1 Myotis davidii
ATCCCTGAGCCGGCTGTGGCCTCTGCTCATGGCAACAAAGTTTCAATTATAGAAGACAAATAAATCCCAGATACCTGCTTCCAGCCAGCCTCCACTTGGAGCTTGGGTAGCTGGGAGTTGAGGACAACCTGAAAATAGCCCTCAGACCCTCACCCAGGCTGGCCACACCCCCATGGGGTGAGGGTCCCCACTGGGGGACTTGACCAGCCTGAAAACAGCCATCAATCCCTCTGCCAGGCTGGCCACAGCCCCCAGTCACCCAAGTTCCCAGTAGAGGCTGGCTGGAAGCAGGTATCTGAGATTTATTTAGATTCTATAATTGAAACTTTGTTGCCTCTTGAGGAGGCCACAGAGGGCCAGGGCTGGCGGGAAGCTTGGCTTCCTCCATCGCTGAGGTAACCAAGCCTCTGGCTTGCTTCAGCTGCCGGCCACCATCTTGGTTGGGTTAATTTGCATCTGATTGGTTGGTGGGCGTGGCTTGGGCATAGCAAAGGTATGGTCAATTAGCATCTTTGTCTTTTATTTGTGTAGATAAGTAAAGCCTAAATTAACCTTTCTGATTTTGCCAGCCCCTTCAGGTTGGGGGTCCCCGCTGGGGTGCCTGGCCAGCCTGGGTAAGGGACTGATTCCCTCAGCCAGGCTGGCCACAGCCCCCAGTCACCCAAGTTCCCAGTAGAGGCTGGCTGGAAGCAGGTATCTGAGATTTATTTAGATTCTATAATTGAAACTTTGTTGCCTCTTGAGGAGGCCACAGAGGGCCAGGGCTGGGCGGAAGGCCACAGAGGGCCAGGGCTGGCGGGAAGCTTGGCTTCCTCCATCGCTGAGGTAACCAAGCCTCTGGCTTGCTTCAGCTGCCGGCCACCATCTTGGTTGGGTTAATTTGCATCTGATTGGTTGGTGGGCGTGGCTTGGGCATAGCAAAGGTATGGTCAATTAGCATCTTTGTCTTTTATTTGTGTAGATAAGTAAAGCCTAAATTAACCTTTCTGATTTGGCCAGCCTAATTGCCTTAAGTTCCTGGAATATATCATAATGTTCAACCTGAGAGGACTTAAACTATTATAATATACTAAAGGCCCAGTGCATGAAATTCATGCATGGGGTGGTGTCCCTCAGCCTGGCCTGCCCCCTCTCACAGTCTGGGACTCCTCGTTCCTTACTGCCCGCCTGCTCACTGCTCCTTACTGCTCAGCTTGCTGCTCCTTAGTGCTGCTGTGGAAGAGGGAGAGGCTCCCACCACCACCGCTGCGCTTGCCAGCCATGAGCCTGGCTTCTGGCTGAGCAGTGCTCCAGCTACGGGAGTGCACTGACCACTAGGGGGCAGCTCCTGCATTGAGCATCTGCCTCCTGGTGGTCAGTGCGCATCATAGTGACCAGTCATTCTGGTCTTTCCGCCTTAACGGTCACTGGGCTTTTATTATATAGATACAGGTCACATCTTGAATTGCTAAAGATTTATGATCTATATTACATTATAATAGTTAAATATATGCTATCTTATAACAGTATTCATTGCATGAGAATATGTTCTCTTTGCTGATATAAATTCCTTTAGAGTGGAAATAATATCATAGAATTTATGTGCATCTATACTGCACTTGGTGTGTAATCAATACATTTTAAGTTGTTGAACAGAACTTGAAGCATTTTATAGTTAAAATACTCATATTTCAGGCCTTACTTTGATTAGGAATTCCTATATACAGTTTAATCAAAGATTCAGGGCAAATCATACACTGTATCTTGAAAAGGTATTAAAGATACAATCCTTTAAAAAGAAACTACATGCCACTATTTGAACACAAAAAAGCTGTAGTGTGAATAAAATGATATAAAATCAAGTACAGATCACAATTAAATATTTTACCAGCATAAGGTGAGGATTTGGGATTGGGATTATTTTTGTTTTTAAAGATGAGAAGCTTCAATTGCTCAAAAGAAAAGCAAAGAAGAAGCATAAATTAACAACTCTGAGTCATAGCTGCAATCACAAAGAATACTCTACTTCAGAAACATTGCCTAGTTCAGTGATGGCGAACCTTTTGAGCTTGGCATGTCAGGATTTTGAAAAACCCTAACTTAAATCTGGTGCCGTGTCACATATAGAAGTTTTTTGATATTTGCAACCATAGTAAAACAAAAATTTATATTTTTGATATTTATTTTTTATATTTAAATGCCATTTAACAAAGAAAAATCAACCACAAAAATGAGTTTGCGTGTCACCTCTAATACACGTGTCATAGGTTCGCCATCACTGGTCTAGTTTGTGTAGTTTCTGAGAAATATGCTGCAATTCTCCCCTCTATTCCTCTTTATGTAAAGTGTTTTTCTTCTCTGGCTGTTTTCTACATTTTTCTTTCAATTTTTCAGCCGTATAGAAATGATGTGTACAGGGACATGAGATGTGTCCATGTGTATGGTATTTATCATACTTGAGGTTCTTTCCACTTCTTAGAGCTCTGTCTTGATATATGTCATTATTTTTGGAAAATTCTCGGTCTTTGTTTCTTCAAATATTTCTTCTGTCCTGCAGATATATTATCAATAACTATGAATAAAGGTTCAAACTTGAAGTCACTAGTAATATTCATTTTTAAAAGTACTTTTTTTCAAATGAAGTTTTGAAAAAAATGTATATTTCATGTTAACATTACACTTTCAGTAATATATTTTAAACCTATATGATAAATTTCCCTCTAAATATATTTAAATATATGTATTTTAAAATAAAATTTTAAATCTATTTGTGTACATGGGCGTCAAAGAATGCACTCATTCATTCACTCAACAACCATTCAAGTATCTATTACATACTATATCTCAAAAGCCTGTGAGCCTTGAGATACAACTGTGAGTAAAATATTGTCCCTGTTTTTAAGGAAACTCTCAGTTTAATGAGGGAGAAAAATGTAAAAAGAAATGCAATACATGGTTATAAGCAGTATAACAGAGGTGTGTCCAGGGGGAAGCAGAAATAAGAGACATATCCTCATTTTCAGGTTTTTTCAGAGATGGAAAAATTTACCTTCAAAGGACATGAATTATCTAGTCCACAGAAGTCCAGGATAATTTCGATTTAACCATGTACTATTTTCAACTATATATTTCTTTATATTTCTCCAACCATGATACTTTTTTCTGAAGACAAAAAAATCTAACAGTTATTACAGTTTTAACTTAGTCAACAAACACCTCCTAAACAAACACTATGCACTAGATAGTTGCTATCTTATCCATGAGAGATATAACTATGCAAAGACATTGTTTCTGCCCTTAAGTAATGTATAATCTCTAGTGGGGGAGTCAGAAAAGGACATGATGGAGGACTTCCACTTCTGGAAAGATGGAGAAGATATACTTTTCCTAATTCCTTCCACTAAGTAAAACTCAAAATCCTAGATATTATATAAACATAAGTATAAAAAGACTCTGAAAGATGAAGCGAAGATGACAAACCAATTAGATACCTCAGGACCTGAGGAATGACATGATAGTGAGGTCCATGGGCTTATTTTTATTTCATATTATCTTGGACTGGGTGCTGGAAAAGCCAGTGACAGAGAAATGGCAACTGGTGCAGACAAAAAACCCAGGAAAAGTGTGCTTTCTCCATTCAAAAGACCAGGAAAGGAGCAGTCTAGCAAGACATAAAAGTTTTAAGCAATAATCACTCTAATATAGCTAAACAGGACAGACAAAACTAAGACAATTTACTCACCCACACAAGCAAAGCCTCAGGAGAAAACCCATACTTTAACTCTGGTGAGGCTGAAATAAGAAATTCTAACACTATCACACCAGCATGGTGTTAGAGAAGGTGGAACTTTTACCCACAGGGCAGTAAGGAGCTCTGGCCCCCAAGATATCAGTAGAGACTACATGGGGAACCTTGATATCTGTCATCAACTGATGGTAAGGACACACCTCTCCCCTGCCAGGGAGGTATCCAAAAAGGCCTAGTGAAGAGTCAGGATATTTACTATCATCAGGTGATAATAACAAGGTCACTCCCAATGGTGGTGTTACTTAAGGACATATAAGGAGCATTAACAAGGTACTGCTACCCCATCCAGCCAGAGTGATAAGAGCAAAGGCCTAGTAGGGACCTAAACACTCACCCTTGCTCGAGAATAACAAGGGGGCCTTTCCCTTCTTGGTGTCAAGAGAGACTGAGCAGGGAACCTTAACTTCTACCTCTCACTTGGTAGCAACTAGGCTGCACTGCTCATTCCCTTGACAAAGTTGTATTAGAGAAAGCTAACTAAAACAAATTTTGAATATGATCCTAGAGCATTATATCATACCAAAATATCAATTGGAAATTGATATCATAACAAGACCCAGGAAAATATAAACTTAAACAAAAAGGAAAAAAAGATATTAACATTGAGTTCAGAGATGTTAAAATTATCTGACAAAGATTTTTAAAGGATCCATCACAAAAAAATGCTTCAACAAGCAATTCTGGAAATACCTGAAGCAAATTAAAACATAGAAAATCTCAGTGAAGAAACACAAAGTCTCAGCAAAGAAATATAAGATATAAAGAAAAACCAAATGGAAAATTTAGAACTGAACAACATGACTGAATTTTTAAAAATTCAATGTATGAGCTCAACAGCAAAATGGAGATGACAGAAGACATAATGGCTAACAACTTCCCAAAATTGGCAAAATACATAAAACCCATTAATACAAGGCATAGAAAATAAAAGCAAAATAGAAAACATATACAAAACTAAATCCAATCACAGCAATAATTACACTAAATCAGGGTGGGTTAAACAATTCAATCCAAAGGCAAAGAATGTCAGACTTTATTTTTAAAAAGTTCAACCATATGCTGTCCAAATAAAACATAAATATACATGCACCTAACAACAGAGCCACAGAATATCTGAAACAAAACTGACAGAACTGAAGAGAAAAAATAGACAATTCAATAATAAGAGAAAGTTCAATACCTCATTCAATAATGGATACAAATAGGCAGAAAATCAACAAGAAAACAGAAGACTTGAACAACAGTATAAACTAAGTAGATCTAAAAGACTTCCATTACACACTACACCCAACAATAGATGGTAGAATATACCATCTCATCAGTGCATATGGAACATTCTCCAGGATAGACCATATATTAGGCCACAGGACAGATCCCAAAAGATTTGAAACTGTACAAAAAAAGTATGTTCTCTGACCACACCAGAAGTAAATCAGATATGATGAACAAAAAGGTCTGGGAAATACACAAATATTTGAAGGGTAATAAAAAAACACACTTCTAAATAACCACAGGTCAAAGGAAAAAGAGCCACAAGAAAATTTAGAATATACTTTGAGTTGAATGAAAAAAAAAAAGACATCAAAACTTATGAATGCCATAAAAGCAGTTCTGAGAGGGAAGTTTATAAATATCTGTAAATGTTATAATAAAAAAAAATCTCAAATCAATAATCTCATAACTTAATTTGGGAAAATAGAAATGCAAACTCAAATCCAAAGCAAGCAGAAGGAAGGAAATAATAAAGATTAGAATGAAAATAAATGAAATAAATAAAAGAAAGTCAATCCAGAAAATCAACACACCCAAAAGTCACTTCTTTAAAATGACCAACAAAACTGACAAGACATTGATTCTGTAATCAAGAAGAAAAAAGGAAAAAAAGGGTGGGATTACTAAAATCAATAATGAAAGGGAGAACATCACATGTTGGCTTTATAGAAATAAAAAGCATTGTAAGTTAACACTGTGAACAAGGGTGTGGGGAAGTACAGGACTTGGTTGGAATGTCTGTAAGGAGGATTCTCCGAAAGTTCGGGGGCCTCTGAGGGAGGGACCTTGCCGAAGGCTGTAGCCCCTAGCCTTGACTTTTCCAAATAAGTCTGATCCCCCAGGTGTTTTGCTAGAATATCTATGTTTAGTCTTTAAAGACCTGACCTTGTAGAAGCATATGCTTTCTCAAGGATACTTACGGTGATAATTGTATCTAAAGGTTAATTTTAGTTCAAGCTGTTGTGACAATAAAAGCCTAAGAAGGCAGGCAAACATACTGCTTTTTACTTCTAAAGTAAAACAGTCCCTTAGCCCTCTCTTTCACAGAAATTTATGTCAAAGCAACCTGTTCATCCGTTGCTCAGGGTCTGCTGGACAGCCCCTGCACAAAATGGTACAACAAATTAGATAACTCAGCTGAAATGGAGAAATTTCTAGAAAGACACAAATTACAAAAGGACTCAAGAATAAATGGAGATTCTGAATGTACCTGTATAACCTGTATAGAGATTATCTTTCCACAAGGAAAGCCCAGGTTGAAAGTAAATTCTACCAAAAGCTTAAAGAAGAATTATCACCAACCTTTCAAAAATTTTCCAAAAAATAGCAGAGCAGAAAATACCCACTCATTCTATGAGGCCAGTATTTCCTGGCACCAAAGCCAGACAAAGACATCACAAGAAATCTATACACCAATATTTCTTGTGAATATAGAAACTTAATATAGGTGTATAATATAGTGCATTTGACCAAGAATGCAAGATTAGTTCAATATATGTAAATTAATTGATATGTCACATTAATAAAATGAAAACACATGACTAGCTCAATAAACACAGAAAAATCCTTTGACAAATACTCTCCCATTATTAAAAAAAACACCAAAACTTAATTAAGTAGGAATAGAAAAGAGCTTCCTTAACCTGATAAAGGGGAGCTACAAAAATCCCACAGCTAACATACTTCATTGTGAAAGGCTGAAAGCTATCCCATTATGATCAAGAACAAGAACAAAATATCTGTTGTTATTATTTTGAATCAATATTGTACTGTAAGTTCTAGCCATGGTAATTAGACAAGAAAAAGAAATAAAAGGCATGTAGATTAGAAAAGAAGAAGTAAAACTCTTTATTTACAGACGGCATAATATGACATAATCTTATATGTAGAAAATCCTAAGGAATATACACATATATACATGTACATGTGTGTACTCAATTATTAGGACTAATCAACTTAGCAAGATTGCAAGATACACAGGATACAGATCAACACACAAAAATATATTTTATTTGTATATGCCTGCAATGAATAACGTGAAAATTAAATTACAAAAATGACTTCATTTACAATATTATTAAAAAGAATAAAAGAATAAATGTAAGATTTTTAAATTGAAAACTACAAAATATTGTTGAAAAAAAGACATACACATGGAAAGACATCCCATGTTCATAAATTTTAAGACTCAGTTGTGTCAAGATAGCAATAATCCCCAAATTGACCTAAAGATTCAAGGCAACCACTATCAAAATCCCACGTGCTTTTTTTGTAAAAATTGACAAGCTAATTCTAATATGCATATGAAAATACATGCAACCTATAAAAATCAAATAAATTTTGAAAAAGAGCAAAATTGAAGGACTCATACTTTCCCATTTCAAACTTACTAAAAAGCTACAATAATAAAGACTGTGATAGTGTCATAAAGATAGACATATAGTTCAATGGAATAAAACTGATAGTCCCAAAGTAAGCCCTTACATTTAGGGTCAACTGTTTTCTTCCAAAGATGTTAAGACAATTCAATGGGTGTATGAATAGTCCTTTAAGCAAAAGTTCATAAGCTAAAGTATAAAAGTATTCTCTATCTAATATCACATACAAAAACAACTCAAAATTGATCATAGACCTAAATATAAAACCTAAACCTATAAAACTTAGAAGAAAACATAGATGTAGATCTTTGTGACTTTGGTTTAGGCAAATGTTTCTTACATATTACACCTAAAAACACAAGCAACCTAAGAATACAAAGATAAATTCAACTTCATCAAAATTAAAAACTTTCCCACTTCAAATGGCACTATCAAGAAAGTAAAATGATAACCCACAGAATAGAAGAAAATATTTGCAAATCATATATCTGATGAAGGTCTAGTATCCAGAATATATATTTTAAATCTTACAAATTAATAAAAAGGCAAATAACCTGTTTTTAAAATGAGCTGAAGATGTGAATACACAATTCTCCAAAAAAAATATAAAAATGTCCAATAAGCACATGAAAAAATGCTTGCCATCACTTGTTATTAGGGAAATGGGAATCAAAACCACACTGACATACCATTTACCAATCCACACAGAATGGTTATAATAAAAATTATAGACAGTGAGAAGTACTTGTAGGATGTGGAGAAATTAGAACCCTCATACATTGCTGGAGGGAATGCAAAATGGTTCAGGCACTTTGAAAAATAATCTGGCAGTTCTTCAAAAAGGTAAAAAATAGAGTTACCTTATGACCCAAAAATGCCACTTCCAGATCTCTATCCAAGAGAAATGAAAACAATATCCACATAAAAATGTCCATAGCAGCATTACTGATAATATTCAAAAAGTGAAAACAACCCTAATGTCCATTAAATGGCAACTGTATTAACAAAATGTGGTGTATCCATACAATAAAATATTACTCATCAATGAAAATGAAGTACTGATACATACTCCACCAGCCCTAGACAAACAATCTTTTTTTCTGTCTCTATGTATTGTCTATTATGGACATTTTGTTGCCTTTACTGTCATCATTTATTTAGCACAATGTTTTCAAAATTCATCCATTGTGTAGTATGTGGTATCAGTTGTTACTTCACCTCTTTCATATATGATTTTATTTATTTGGGTGGTCTCTGTTTCTTGATGAGTCTGGCTAAAGCTTCATCAATCTTGTTTATCTTTTCAAAGAACTAGTTCTTGAATGCACTCTTTTATATTTTTTGTCTCTATGTCATTTATTTCCTCTCTGATCTTTATTATTTCTTTCCACTTACTCTGGACTTTTTTTATGGAGATCGATCTGATATATTGATAAAAGTCCATTACTCTGGACTTTTCTTGTTGTTCTCTTTCTAATTCTTTTAGCTGTAGTGTGAGCTAGTTTATTAGAGCTTTTTCTTGTTTTGGGAAGTAGGCCTGTGATGCTATGAATTTCCATCTCAGGGCAGTTTTTGCGGTGTCCCATGATTCTTTCAAAATATTGATTGATTCCGTTCCTTTAATCACCAAAGGTAGGCATTTTAATGTGTTTAATAATTATCCCTTTGAGTGTTTACAAAATGCATATTGTAGTAATGTGTACACATATTTTTAAATTTTTTACATATCTCAGTTTCTTAGTTTTTCACAAAGTAAATGGTGTATTGTTATTTTGCTTATCTTTTTCATAAAACGTGCCTTTATATTGGTCTGTGTTCCTATGTATATACATAACGCATTTTTTCTACTTGCTATATAAGACTACATGATATACATTAATATTTCACCTATCCACTGTCAGCAATGGACAACTGTATTGCTTCCAATTCCCCACCACCATAAATAATACTGCAATAAACATCCTTGTATATTTTTTATATACCCTCAGGGACAGAATTACCAGGCCATAGAGTAAGTGTATATACTTAATTTCACTAAATATATCAGATTGATCTCCATAATAGTGTACCAATCATCTTTCCTACCAGTATAATGGGGGTGGTTATATTCCCATATCCTGGCCAACATTAGGATTTCACCATCATTCCATCTTTTTCAACTTACTAAAGTGTTATCTCATTGTTTTAATATGCAATTATCTGATAACTATTGTAAGCATCTCTTCGTGCCAATGTTTTCACCATCTCCTGCACATTATAGGCATTAAAATGTTTTTTTCAATGTGTAAAAGAATAAGAATATAAGAAAGAATAAAGTATGCACAAGGCTTGTTAATTGTTTGGATATGGGGATACTTTATGATGATCCCAAGATTAGATATTGATGTTCTTAAGTGAAATAGGGAACACAAAAGAAAAATCAAGTTTGATAAAGATAAAGAAATTTTTGAACATGTTGAATTTGATATACCTAAAGATAGCAAGTAGGGATTTGGAAATATGAATGCACTAGTGGCCCAGTGCACAGATTCATGCACATTGAAATGAAATTAATTAGAAGAAAGATTTGTGTGGTAATTACATTACTGCAAAAATTACAAGTCAAAATAGTATATATAATATAGTATTATAAAATTAAAATACAAAAGTTTAATTTCCCTATTCGCCCTTTCTCTATAATAGAAGTGTCAGAGATGAAAGAAAATTAGTAAAATGTATATGAAAATAATATAGAGCTTTATATGTATCGCACATGTGCAAGTCAATGTTTATTTTTCAGTGCTCATCATATGTACCGGCCAGTCAGCTGGCCAGCCAGGCGGACGAATGGACAGTTGGTCACTTAGCCTTTTATATATATAGATGAGGTGAACTACGGAGCCAGACTGAGGAGGGTTGTTGAGGTAGTAGTTAGCCTAGTGATAGGAGAAGCTCCTGGTGAGTTTCAGAATGACTGAGCGAAAAGATAAAAAAAACAAAAACAAAACAGGCCAAATCTACATTAATTGTGTAACTCATGCCTTGGCTTAGAGCAGTGGTCGGCAAACTCATTAGTCAACAGAGCCAAATATCAATGGTACAATAATTGAAATTTCTTTTGAGAGCCAAATTTTTTAAACTTAAACTATATAGGTAGGTACACTGTTATTAACTTAATTAGGGTACTCCTAAGGCTACACTAAGCCACACTCAAGGGGCCAACGAGCCGCATGCGGTGCGCGAGCCACAGTTTGCCAACCACGGGCTTAGAGTAATAATATCCATTAAGTCTATATAACAAACACATGGTCTCATTCAGGAGAGATTATAGGAATGGGTCACATCCCCCCCACAAATGTTCGAATTATATTAAGGAACTTTCATGGTCCTTCACAGATTGCTACTTACATTGGTTGTCTTAAAGTGTTGGGGTTTTGTTTTTTTTTTATCAAGGAACCAATTTCCAAATTTAAATTGCAAGAACTTTAATAAGTTAGATTTTAATAGCAACTCTAAAAGCATTCCAGCATTTTTTCAACAACTTCATTACATACTTCTGGAAAGTATTAAAAAAAGACAGACCACGAACACCAGAAATATCCATCCACTGCCTTGCCCCTTCTAAGAGGCCTCAGAGCACCTGCCAATTACAATGCCCTCTTCTATGATTCCTAACATATACTTTGAACAAAGGGGCTGATGCACTGGCCAAAACTGACTGGAATAGGAATTGGTACTTGAGCCAAAGGCAGCTAACTACAGTCTGTCTTATAAAGTGGCTTGATGTGCAATTTCTGTAGTAATTAGTGACTAGCTAACCAATTAGATCCTCTCTTTAGGAAAGTCTAGATGTGAAGCACATGGCTTAATAGAAGCGGAACAGTTCCAGTATCCTTTTACTAAAACAGCACTTAACATTAACTTGAATATTCCTCAGTTCTTCATCACCTAGAAAAGCCTAATACTCTGTTCTCTATAACCTGTATAAAAACCACACATACTCCTCCCCCAATTAGTGGTTCTCAAACCTAGCAACACATCAGAATCACCTGCTGGGCTTTTAAAACAGTAGAATGCCCCATCTAAGGTGGAGCTAAGGCATCAGTACTTTTTTTAAAAAAATCTTTATTGTTGAAAGTATTACAGATGTCCCCATCTTTCCCCATTGGCCCCTTCTAGTCCACGCCCACCCACATCAGTACCTTTTAAAGCTCCCCAAGATAATTCTAAAGCACAGCTAGGATTAGGAAATATTGACTTATACTTTGAGCGATACTAGAGAACATGAAAGCAAACTTTTATTTCCATATTCAGTGAGGGTCATTTTCATTTTATGGCATAAAGCAACATCATGGAACCATACCAAACATGGTTAAATAGGCTAAGAGTTTCAAAACAACTTTCAAAGTTACACTGAAATTAAGATGTTCAACAATGCTGACAGAAAACCAAAAAACAAAAACAAAAAACTGATTTTGCTGGTAATAATCACCAGTCTTCCCAAGTACAAACTTCACTTTGTTAGGTTTCAACTATTTTCTGGTATCAGTCACATAAAAAAAAAAAGAGGAAAGAGCTGCCCTAGCCAGTTTGGTTCAATGGATAGAGCATTGGTAAAGAGTCCAAGGTTTGATTCCAGTCAAGGGCACCTACCTTGGTTGCAGGATCAATTCCTGGCCCTGGTCACGGTACATGCAGAAGGCAACCAATTGATGTGTCGCTCTCACATCAATGTTTCTCTCTCTGTGTGTCCCTCTCCCTTTCTTCTACTCTCTCTAAAAATTAACGGAAAAATATCCTCAGGTGAGGATTAACAAAAAAATAAAAAAAAATAAAAAGGAAAGAGCCAAGGACAAGGACACAAAGAAATATATAGCTGGTATTATCAAGAATTTTGAAACCTTAAAACTTTCGATGGCCATGTGCCTACCCATCCCCGCCATCCTTGGCCCAAACCCCAAAACATAGTCCCAGAGTCATAAATCATCTCCTGTATTCTAATTCCTACAAAACTCTGTATTTTCTCTCAAATTTCCTGATGCTTTTAAAACTCCAAAAGCCATTCCATGTGTCTGCTCCCCCTTCTCCTTGCCTGAAATGAAGCATGACTGTCTCCTGAGGTCACTGCTTCCCTTGTAACCCTCAAGCGGAGGCTATTTCATGTGTCTCAGGGATAGAAGGTAGAGTTTTGTCTTCTTAATTTCCAATGCTGCTTCTAAGCCATTACTTCTCCATCTTTACATAAAAACCTCTGTCCTTATTAGTGAGAAAATGGAACAACTGGAGCCTTCATGAATGGGAATGTAAGTTGATATAACCACTTTTGAAAACTATATGGCAGTATATACCAAAGCTGCACAATCTGGTGCCCCCACTCCTAGGTATATACTCAAAAGAAATGTACACTTACATGTACCACAAAGACATATACAATAATGTTCATAGGAGTACTATTTTGTAATAGTTCAAAACTGAAAATAATTCAATGTCCATCAACAGTAGACTGGATAAATAAATCATGTTATATTATCCTCTGGAATATCACACAGGAATAATGAATGGACTAGTGTTACATGCATAATCTCAGAAGCATAATACCTATTGGGTGAAAGAAGCTAGACATAACAAAGTAAATAAGGCATAATCTCATTTATATGAAGGCCAAAAATAGGCAGGATTAATCTATGGTGGAGGCTAATTCTGTGGGGGAAGAAAGTGGAGTACATATGGGCTGCGGGTAATGTTCTATTTATTTTTTAATTCGGGTGCTTGTTGAACAAGTATGATCATTTTTGTGAAAATTAACCAAGCTACTTATGACTTGTGTACTTTATTATATGTGTGATATATTACAATAAAAAGTTTACATAAAGGAATGAAATTCTGCTCCTTTGAAACTCATACCATCCATCTATTCATCATTAGCACTATCATCTGCCTACCTCCTGGTCACTTCATCGCAATTAAAGATTAAGGATACTAGTTAAACTCTTAGTCTATACTCCAAATCCTGCCATAATTCTAAATGACTTTAATGTCCATGTGGTCAAACCATCCAAATACCTTACTTCATTGTTCTTACCTCACCTCCATAGACCTTTATATGCTACCACTCCATGAGAACATGCTGAATTTACCATTACTCAGAACATGTGATAGCTCAAACCATAAACTCAACAAGCTTTTCTCTGAATAGAACCTCCTGTTACAACTTTGATTTCCTCACTGCTCTACTCTTTTGTTTTTTATCTTCACCCAAGGATATGTTTTTATTTAGAGACAAAGGAAGGGGGAGAGAGTGAGAGTGAGAGAGAAACATCGATGTGAGAAAGAAACATCCATCAGTTGCTTCTTGTACATGCCCCAACCGGGGATGGAACCCACAACCTTTTTGGTATATGGGAAGATGCTCCAACCAACTGAGCCACCTAATCAGGGCTCTAATCCTATTTTTTGAGCTAATAAAATTATGTACCTTAAAAATGTTTTGAAAGAATTAAATGAGGGATCCAGAATGGCAGCCGACAGGATGGCAGTGTGTAAGATAATGACTGTCAGGGACTGGCGGACCAGGCTCCCCTGGCCAGGCAGCCTCCACTACCGCTGAAATCTCTCCCAGGGCGGCCAGCTCTGCCATCTTGAAGGGGTGACAGCTGTGATTGGAAGCCCAGCCTTACCTTCACCCGGGGAAACCTTGGGTACCACCCAGGACCCTACAGCCACAATGTTCAGGGACCAACTGCCTCAGCTGCAAACCCATGAACACCAAGACTCCAGCCTCCCTGGCCACAGGTGCCTAAAAAGTTTGTTCAGGGGGAGACAAGGTGGAGGCTTAATAGGTGGACAGATCCTGCACCTTCTCACAGAGCAGAAGAAATACCTGAATCAAATAACATTCACCTGGAATTGGCAAATTAAACACAGTTGGTGAGGCAATCCATGGACAGAAAGGTCAGAGAGCACCTGGAGAGAGGTGGGATAGGGGATCTGTGCTAGAGGAAGAAACACACACAACCAGGACTAGGGTCTCAGAGGGAGACTGTGCCCCACCAATTCCGTGGCCCTTGGGGTCAATGTAGCCCTCGAATGTGGAAGGGGGTCCATAGGGCTGCTGGCAGTGTGGGGGGACTCTAGATCTAAGCCCACAGCCATGGGAGACTACTACACCCAGAAAGGCAGCCTAAAGTTCTATACTGGCCGCGCAGTGCCGGGGGGAGAAAGATGCGAGGCAGCATGGGTGCTCTGTCTTTATAACTTCTTTACTTCTACTTGCTAAACACAATAAATAGGATCTTTCAATTAAAAACACTCACTGAGACTGCAGGGGAAGGTGGTTTTAGTGGAAACTGAGGAGCAGAATAGGGATAAACAAGCAGGAAGCCAGCTCTGGAACAGTTGTCTCTCCAACCCTGAACAGACATTTTTCTCCTGAAGACCAGGTTCCTCCTAGCAGCGCAGCCCCACCCAGTCTAAAGTACAGAAGGGAAAGGAAGATTCTAAATATCCCCAGGGAGCCCTGGGAACTGGGTTGAGAGGCCAGCTGGTCCAGGAAACTAATATAGTAAGGGCCTTGACTTACGAGTGTCCCGACTAACGAGTTTTTTGAGATACCAGCTGTCTCTCATCGATTTTTTGCATTGAGTTGATAATTTGAGTTAATGAGCTCCTTAACGAGCGCCTTAATGAGCTTGGTCTCAGAACAAATTAAACTCGTAAGTCAAGGCCCCACTGTACAGCAACACCACCACCTAGAGGCCATGTCAGAAATAGATGCTTGTGTAAATATGACTGAGAGGAGGCAGAAAAACAAAGTGGGCAAATTGATCCCACCTGATTGAAACCAAGATTGTGGCATATGACACACAGGAGTGGTGGATCACTGAGAACTTCAACACTGCTGACTACCTGACAGGAAACTGAGACTTGGCAGGCAGAACAGTAGAGAAGGGTCTTAAACCAGCCCCCATGGGACACTGAAGCTCTGCTGAAGGGAACGAACTTCACTACTTCACTTTTTTATTTTTATCTTTTACTTAAGAAACTAAAATTTTATTTTCACTTTATTTTAATTATTATATTTTTATTATTATTTTACCATTTTCTTTTTAATTTTTTGGATTAGTGTTCTACATTCTATTTTTATATTCATTTTTATCATTATTTTACTCTATCTCATTTTTTTCCTTTATGCCAACTTTCTTCCTCACTTTTCGCTTTTTCATCCTGTTTCTCTTCTCCTGTTCCTGCTTTAGTTTTTCTCTATCCTATCTTTTTACTCACTGTTAAAAATTGATCTTCTTTATCTGCTTTACTGATGCATTACTATTAAAGTAGTCTCTCTTGCCCTAACTGGTTTGGCTCAGTGGATAGAGCTTCAGCGTGCGGACTGAAGAATCCCAGGTTCGATTCCAGTCAAGGGCAGGTACCTTGGTTGCGGGTTCATCCCCAGTAGGGGGCAGACTCAAGGGTCCCAGGTTTGATTCCAGTCAAGGGCATGTACCTTGGTTGTGGGCACATCCCCAGTAGGGGGTGTGCAGGAGGCAGCTGATCGATGTTTCTTTCTCATCGATGTTTCTAACTCTCTATCCCTCTCCTTTCCTCTCTGTAAAGAATCAATAAAATATATAAAAAAAAATAAAGTAGTCTCTTTTGGCCTCCTCATATATTTAATTTCCTCTCCCCTGCTCCAACTCCATGTACACTTCCCTTTTCTCCTTCTTCACTAGCTAAATTTTTGTTTCTTTCTTCCTTTTTTCTTTCTTTCATTTTTCTTGTAGTTGTTTGTTTAAATGTTTGTTATTTGTTTTGTTGTTTTTTGTGTTATGATTTTTGCTTTTCCTCTTCTTGCTTGTTCTCTTCTTCTATTAATAGCTTAATTAGTTTCAATCACCAACTCAGGCCTATCTCCTCTCTATTCTCCTGTTCCAAAAATAGATGAATACAAAGATAGATTATAAATTTTCTTTTATATATGTATTTTTTCATATATATCTTATTTTTTAATTATTATTTTCTACTTTTTTATTATTTTCTTTACTTTTCTTCTAAAACACTCATTCTCTTTCTACCTCCTCTATACTGAAGTGTAGCCATTTCCCCATTCATTCAATTCCTTAACCTTACCTTCTGGAAATAAGCTGTGCTTCTTCAGATTCAGCTTCCCTCCTTCTTTTCTGGGTGTTTATTGTTTGCATTTTTTGGATTAGTTGTTGGGTTGTTTTTGTGTTTTTTTTTTTGAAGTTTCCCCCCATATACATATATTTTTCCCCTTATTTTTTTCTACCTTTTTTTCTCTCTTACCTTTTTCCTTTTCTCAATATCATTTTTTGTGCTCTTTTCTCTCCCCTAATTCTCTTTTCTCTGGTGGTCACCTTTATTTGGGGTTATTGGTATCATGAACACATTCATGTTTTGTGCCCCCTGTATTGTGTCTTGGTGAGTTGTATTTTGTACCTTTAAGTCAGTGGGGTAGAGAGTGAACCACATAACCAGACAACCTGAGAGGAGTGAAAATGTAGAGACAAAGAAACAGCCCCCATATGGAAGAAAAGGAGGAATCACCAGTAACGAAAGTAAATAAAATGGAGGCAAGCAATTTGTCAGAGAAAGAATTCAGAGCAATGGTCATAAGGATGCTGAAAAGGATGGAAGACAAGTTCAAGAACATGTGTAAGAACCAAGAGGAAATGAAGAAGAACCAAGAAGAAATGAAGAATGACATCGTTGCAATAAAGA
>NW_006284936.1:147483-148252 GCF_000327345.1 Myotis davidii
AAATGAAACAACATCTACATAATAGGGGTGCCAGAAGGAGAGGAAACAGAGAAAGGAATAGAAAACCTGTTTGAAGAAATAATGACAGAAAACTTCACTGATATTGGGAAGAAACAACTCACACAAGTCCAAGAAGCTCACAGAGTCCCAAACAAGATGAACCCAAAAAGACTGACACCAAGAAACATTATAATTAAATTGGCAAATGCCAACGACAATGTAAGAATCTTAACGGCTGCCAGAGAGAGACAGAAAGTTACCTACAAGGGATCTCCCATCAGACTATCAACTTATTTCTCAACAGAAACCCATCAGGCCAGAGAGGAATGGAATGAAATATACAAAGTCATGCAAAACAAGGGTCTGAATCCAAAAATAATGTATGCAGCAAGGCTATCATTCAAAACTGAAGGTGAAATCAGGATCTTCACAGCCAAATAAAGGACTAGGGGAGTTTATTACCACCAAACCAGCAATGCAAGAAATGCTAAATGGATTGCTGTAAAAAGAAGAAATAGGTAGTGAAGAAGGAACACAAGCACAAAGAATAAAAATGGTGACAAACAAGTACCTATCAATAATACCTTTAAATGTAAATGGATTAAATGCCCCAAACAAAAGACATAGGGTAGCTGAATGGATAAGAAAACATGACCCATATATCTGCTGTTTACAGGAGACCCAGCTCAGAAAAAAGGGACTCCCACAGACTGATGATGAAGGGATGGAAAAGATTTTTTTAAGGAGAATTGAAATGAAAAAAAAAAAT
>NW_006284936.1:148376-154270 GCF_000327345.1 Myotis davidii
TCCAAATACATAAAAAAATTTCCAGAAGATATCAAGGGAGAGATCGACAGCAATACAGTCATAGCAGGTGACTTTAATACCCCACTAACACCACTGGATGAATCCTCTAAACAAAAAATCAGAAATGAAACATCAATCTTAAATGACTCACTAGACCAGATGTAATTAATAGACATCTTCAGCACATTTTACCCCAAAGCCACAGAATATACATTCTTCTCAAGTGTATACAGGTCATTTTTAAAGACAGACCACATATTGGGATACAGGCAAAGTCTCTTCAAATTCAAGAAGATAGAAATCATATCAAGTATCTTCTCAGATCACAATGGCATAAAACTAGAAATCAACTATAATAAAAACAATGAAAAAAAATCAAAACATTTGGAGGATAAATAGCATGCTATTAAACAATGATTGAGTTACCAAAGAGATAAAAGAAGAAATAAAAAGCATCCTGGAAACAAAACACGTGGAAGCTAACTAGCAAGCTATTAAACAATGATTAATTAACCTCTAGCCAGGCTCACCAAGAAGCAAAGAGAGAGGACCCAAATAAACAAAATCAGAAATGAAAGAGGAGAAGTAACAACCAATCCCACAGAAATACAATGGATTATGAAAAAATACTATAAACAACTCTATTCCAACAAAATGGAGGAACCTCCATACTGTTTTTCATAGTGGCTGCACCAGTCTGCATTCCATGCAAGGGTTCCCTATTTTCCACATCCTCTCCAACACTTGTTATTTTTTGTCTTATTGATAAAAGCTATCGTAACAAGTATGAGGTGTGATCCCTCTTCTGGGAATCATATTCTCCCACTCCAATTTTTTTCCTAACATATGCATTTATTTTTAATTTTTCAATTACACTTCACATTCAATATTGTATCAGTTTCAGGTGTATAGCATAGTGGTTAGACATTTATATAACTTACCAATTGATCACCCTGGCAAATCTAATACCCACCCATCTGGCACCATACATAGTTATTACAACATTATATATTCCCTATGCTGTACTTTACATCACCATGACTATTTTATAACTGCCAATTTGTACTTCTTAATCACTTCACCTACTTCAAAAATTTTAAAACACACACACATATATATAATGTAATACTACTCAGTCATTAAAAAGATGAAATATTGCCATTTGTGTCATCATGGATGGATGAATGGATCTTGAGAATATTATGCTGAGTAAAATAAGTCAGAGAAGGACGAGATTTTACTCATATGTGGGATATAAAACAAAAAGCAATAAATGAACAAACAAAACAAATATACAAACAAGAAAACCAACCCATAGATACAGACAACACAATGGTGGTTACTAAAGGAGAAGTGGGTAGGGGCGTGGATGAAGAAAGAAAAGGGAGTCAAATACACGGTAAAGGAAGGAAACTAGGCAGTGAGTATACAATACAGATGTCATATTATAAAGTTCTACACCTTTAATTTATATAATGTTATTAACCAATGAAACCCTATTGAATTTAATGAGAAAAATTCTACTAAAATCTAGTAAGACAATAATTTTTTTAAAAATAAGTCAGCAGGAGGAATTAGCAATTCTTATTCTTTAAGGCTAATTCCACATCAATGTTCCACTATCACATCTATTCAACAAGCTCTAATATTTCAAGCTGTATGTAAACTTTTTTCAGAATTATACCAACCTTCCGGAATCCTCTCTACCTTACTGTTTGGATTAAACTCTGGGTTTTCAAAATTAACACAGATCACCCTTTTGGTACTTTGGCCTCACAGGTGCTTCCTCAAGCTTAAATCCCATGATCTGGACTCAGATCATGCAATTTCAGATCCAGCTCTATTGCATACTACTGTTTGACTGTGGGCAAGTTACTCAACCTTTCTAAACTTCAGTTTCCTTAACTGTAAAACGCTCACAAAAAAAGTACTCAAAGGGCCACTGTGAAACATAAGTGAGAAAATTCACATAAAATGCTTAGCATAATGCTCAGCACATTAAATGTTCAATAACATAGCTGGGATTACTATTACTATATTTCCTTTTTACTAGTTCTTGGCACAGTTCCCCTTGTCTCCAAATCTGCTCAGGTCTCCTGACTTTCCCCCCAGTTTAATTGAAATATAATTAACATACAGTTTCCTGACTTTTTAAAATGAAAATACATTTTAAAAATTTGCCACCTCTTCCCAATATTTATTCCATTCACCACAACACTCCTCTAAAGAGTAATGTATACCATCCTTTCAGAAAGATCAAGGATTACTGGAAAGATCATGGATTTTGGAGAAAAATGTGTGTGTTTGAAACTGGCTCTTCCACTTATCAGCTCTATGACTTAGAGCAAGCACTTTTTCTAATCCTAAATTTTTTCATATGTAAAATGGGGATGTTACCCATTTCTTAGGGTCATCAAGAGAATTAAACTGAAATAATATACGTAAAGCAGCTGATAAAAGTAGGTGCTAAATGAATTCCAGTTTCATACCCCTTATCCTTTCCTTAACTCCATACAATTTTGGCTCTCCCTCTTCCATTTTACTCATAGCTCTTTATCTCATTTTGGCTCTCATTAGCATTATAATTTTGGGCAATTTACTTAACTTTTTAAGCGTTAGTTTTTCATTTGTAAACTGGTGATCATAATATCCACAATATAAAGATGTCTTGAGAATTAAGTGAAATAACATGTAATTTAGCATAGTGCTTGGCCTTGTTGTAAGCAAGTGATAAATGGTAGCTACCAGCCTGGTAGGCATGGCTCAGTGGTTGAGCATCAACCTATGAACCAGGAGGTCCCAGGTTCAATTCTCAGTCAGGGCACATGCCCGGGTTGTGGGCTCGATCCCCAGTAGGAGGTGTGCAGGAGGCAGCCAATCCATAATTTTCTCCTATCATTGATGTTTCCCTCCTCCCCGCCCCCCCGCTCCATCTCCCTTTCTCTCTCTGAAATCAATAAAAAATATATATTTTTAAAAATGGTAGCTACCAGTGACTTATTAATGGCCAAATAAAAGGACTGTTCAACTCTCTCCTCTAGGCTTCAGTGACAATGTACTATTCTGGTTTGCTCCTGAGGCAAGGCAATTATCTTCAAATCACAGTCATTTATGTTACATGTTGTATCTTCTCTGCTTAATAACTTTTATCTTCATTGTTTGGCACTTATTTATTCATGTAGAATTTATTGAGTACCTAACAGAAGTCATACCTGTGTTATGTACTAAGAATACAAAAAATAATGTTGTAAGTATTGTCCTCAAGTAGCTTATTGTTTAGAAGGGTAAAACATTTGAGTAAATAGTCTATTACTTGCAATGTGGTAAGTCCTAAGGTAAGAGTATGACAAGGGTCTTCTTGGAGCACAATGAGGACTTTTTTAAATTAGACTGGAGGCCCTGCTCGGGTGGCTCAATTGGTTAGAGCATTGTCCAGGTACACCAAGGTTTTGAGTTTGATCCCCAGTCAGGGCACCTACAAGAATCCACCAATAAATGCATAAATAAGTGAAACAACAAATCTCTCTCTCTCTCTCTCTCTCTCTCTCTCTCAAATCAATCAATTAATAAATTTAAATTAGACTGGACAGGTGGTTCAGGACACTCTCTAGAAAAAGGCATTTTGTGCTTAGCATACATGGAAGCAGTATACAACTATCTGTTAAATGAGTGAATGAACTATAAACAGGAAATATCTAGATGAGGATGGGAAATAGCACTTCAGGTCCAGAGAAAGAAGGGGGAAAGGCCTGGAGTACAAATGTTAGAAGAGTTCCTGAGAGACAGAGGTGAAGCTCTAGAGCCAAGGCAGAGTGTTCTGGATATAGGAGTCTGACATGACCCCAGAGGGCAGGTAATGGAGTGCCAATAACAGTTTTTAAGTAGGGGAGGGGCATAATCATATTTGCATTTTAGTGTAGGTACTACCCTGCCAGTGAAGGGAAAAATTGATTCAATGAGAGCCAGGCTAGAGACAGTTAAAAACGTGTCCTGATAACTTAGCTAACTATGAGAAGCAGAATTGCAGAAATGAAGTGAGAATAGCGAATCAAGCCAGTTACTGAGCTAATTTAAAAACTAATTGAAGTGAATTTTTCATATTTGTATCTACTAAAAGCAATTCAATTAATAACTATAATCCACTTCAAATATAGATATTTCTCAACTACCTCATTGTTATTGAAACCTACTTAGGGAACTGAAGCTAGCAGCCAGCCTAGTCACTTCCTGTACGCAGATTCCCAAGTAGCTCCTTTTCCCATACAGAACTCAAAAGAAAAAGGCTTGTTATTCAAACTCGGAAGTTAACAATAGTAATACAAACTTGTGCACTTCAGAGAGTCTTGAGATCTGTCTATCCTGGTCTATTTCACCCCAAATAACATTTTAACAAAGTTCTTCAAAGGGTCAGGAGGCCCGATCCTGAGCACCCCCACATATGCCCAGGATTCTTTCCTTTGTTTCAGATCAAGAGCCAAAAGTCTGCTGCTGTTTGCCGCCCAGCGGGGCATTTTCACCTAGCAGTTCCCCACTTTTCATTGTGCCGCTGTAAAAACAGTCAAACGCAGGGGATTCAGGAGAGAGTACTCCCCGGCTGAGAAACCTCTGAAGGGGAGAGGCGGGGTGTCTTCAGGTTTCAAACATTGAAAGATTCCCAGATCTTGCCAATTCTCTCACAACCCCACCTCCACCCCGCCTCTTGCTGTGGGGCGGCCTTCTGAAGTTAGAGGGCTCCCTTCTATAGTTACCAGAATGCTGTCTGCCCCTAAAAAAATTAAGCAAGTTTTTGTACGTATGTCTGTGTTTTTTTAACTTACCCTTACGGCGGCCATGTCTGTGACCCTGTCACACCCAAGTTCTCAGACGGAGAGCAAAGATGGACAAAACGCTTCAACTCAGCTTCCTTCACTACAGCCCCGCCTGGTTACGCCCCTTGTCTGCCTGCTCCCGCCCTTTCTCCGCCCTCCAGAGCTCTTGGGGAAGCTGCTTCACGATTGGTCCGCTGTCTTCAGGAGAAGCGGTGCGTCCCTAGGAGAGACTGTCTGTAACCCTGCCTGATAAATCTTTTCAGAATATTCTCCGTAGCCTAGTTAAAAGTTACTTTGTTGGGTACAGAAGTTTTCATTATGTTCGTTGTAATAGGTACATGGGATTTATCTAGATAAGGATTTAAAACTGAAATCCGGGCCTAACCGGTTTTGTTCAGTGGATAGAACTTCCGCCTGCGGACTCAAGGGTCCCAGGTTCGATCCAGTCAAGGGCATGTACCTTGGTTGCGGGCACATCCCCAGTAGGGGGGGTGCAGGAGGCAGCTGATTGATGTTGCTACCTCATTGATGTTTCTAACTCTCTATCCCTCTCCCTACCTCTCTGTAAAAAATCAATAAAGTATATATTTTTTTAAAAAACCTGAAATCCAGCTGCCTTAATAAATAACTATATAGTCACAAAGAAAATGTTACCTCTGCAATAGACTTGCAAGCTCATACATTCTAAAACTATGTCACTAAGCGCCTAATGTATGCCAGGCACTCGTTCAAGGTACAGAACAAAGTCAAGGGTACCACAAAATTTGTTTAGAACTTAGATTAAGAAAAAGGTTTTCTATGGAATGAATATTTTATCACTGACATTGCTTAGAATTGCCAGTGTGCGGTGAGAATAAAAAGCTGAATAATTTTATTTTGTTTTAAATTAATTTTAAATTAGCTAAAGATAATCTCCTAGTGCCCGCACTCAGGTATGACTGCTGTCATTCCTGTCCATGGGACATCATAGCCTGTTATTGTTATATGCACTGCATATGAAACAATGAACAAAACAAACATAATCTCTGGCCTAGTAGAGCCTAATTGTAGGTGTGTTTTGTGTGTGTGTGTGTGTGTGTGTGTGTG
>NW_006284936.1:154350-159377 GCF_000327345.1 Myotis davidii
GAGGTAAGCAATCAACGAAGTACTTGCATGCATGCAAATAAGCATAACCAATGGGCACAAGACACTGGGGGTAGGGGAGGCTGGAGGAAGTTCAAGGGGGGAAAAAAGGAGACATATGTACTGCTCTTTGTAATACTTTAAGCAATAAAACAAAATTAAAAAAAAAACAAAAAAGAAAGGAATAAGATAATTGTGAATAATGATAAGAGGGTGAATGGGATGGAGTGGGAATTATTTTAATTTGGGAGAACAGAGAATACCTCTGCAAGGAACAGACAGTAGAGCTGAGACTTGAGTAACATAAGGTTCTGGGCAGAGGGAACAACAGATGCAAAAACCCTGAGGTGGGAGCACCTAGAGGCAGGAAGAGAGGGGTAGAAAGTCAGGCAGGAGTCAGATCACATGTAAAGAATTTTTATTTTCTTTTTATAAAAATAATTCAAAATATTATTTAAATGTTGTTTGATTTATAGTTATAGATTTACCAGTTGCGACTATTTGCTTTGGGTACAGAAAGAAGATTTGTGTAATGGAAAGTGCTAGAATCAAAATGAGATTTTATAAGAGAAGTATTGTAAAATAGAGTTGAGCTAAGTCAGAGGTGCTGAAAGGTAGTATACAAAAGAATCACCTGGACAATTTCATAAATTTAGATTACTGCATATTACTTTACATCATTTGTTCAGATGTAACAAAATTTTGCAAAAAGAGTTCCTCGGTTGTTTCTAATGTGAGCATTTCTTCGATCCACACTTTGAGAAACTAATAAAATCCAATTAGATGGACTAGATGATTTATAATGCTATGTCACTTCTAGCACTGGCATTCTAGAATTCCATCAGGGTTTTTATCTAACAGAATTTGACGACTCTGGGTAATATCAGTATTCTTCTGGACACATGATATCTTCATATATAGTAAACTTTACTCCCACTCTACCTCAGCCATCCACAATAATGGCTATACTCTTGATTTTATTATCACTTTCATCTCTGAAATTTTAAATTCAAACATTCTCTTTCCTGACCACTATTATCCTTAAAGCTCTTTGAAACACACTTTTTCTTTGGTTTCATCAAGATCTCTAGGCCTTGATGTCTGCATTATGGCTACATAAGAATCTACACAAAATTTATAAGTATAAAAAGAAAACACTGTCACCGTTGCTGTGGATCAGGAATTTAGAAGTAGCTTAACTGTGTCATTCTGCTCCCAGGTCTCTCATGAGGCCTTTATTATTTTGAGTTACTTACTTTCTATACACTTTCTATTGTCGAAATGGTAATATATATATATATATATTCTATTTGAGGACTGAAAGTCATTCCATTGCATGTTAATGTCTCATGTTCTTTATCTATTTGTCAATGAATAATTGGGCTGTTTTAATGTATTGGTCACTGTGAATAATGCTTCAATAAACATGACAGTACTGATATCTTTTTAAGATTCTGATTTTAATTCTTTTGTATTGGAATATCCAGGAGTAGGATTTGTGGTTCATACAGTAGTTCATTTTTATTTTTTTAAATTTTATTTTATTGCTTAAAGTATTACAAAGAGTATTACATATGTCTCCTTTTCCCCCCACCTTGACCTTCCCCCAGCCTCCCCCACCCCCCCAGTGTCTTGTGTCCATTGGTTATGCTTATATGCATGCATACAAGACGTTCAGTTGATCTCTTACCCACCCTCCAACCCTCCCCAGCCTTCCCACTGTAGTTTGACAATCTGTTCGATGCTGCTCTGCCTCTGTATCTATTTTTGTTCATCAGCTTATAATGGTCTTTATTATCCATAAATGAGTGAGATCATGTGATATTTTTCTTTCATTGACTGACTTATTTCACTTAGCATAATGCTCTCCAGTTCCATCCATGCTGTTGTAAATGGTAAGAATTCCTTCTTTTTTACAGCAGCATAGTATTCCATCATGTAGATGTACCATAGTTTTCTAATCCATTCATCTACTGATGGGCACTTAGGCTGTTTCCAAATCTTAGCTATGGTGAATTGTGCTGCTATGAACATAGGGGTGCATATATCCTTTCTGATTGGTGTTTCTGTTTTCTTGGGATATATTCCTAGAAGTGGAATCACAGGGTCAAATGGGAATTCCATTTTTAACTTTTTGAGGAAACTCCATACTGTCTTCCAGTTCCATCTGTGCTGTTGCAAATGGTAAGGCTTCCTTCTTTTTTACAGCAGCATAGTATTCCATTGTGTAGATGTACCACAGTTTTCTAATCCATTCATCTGCTGATGGGCACTTAGGCTGTTTCCAATTTTTTTTGAGAAAACCTTATACATTTTTCCACAATAGCAGCAGTGTACAAGCCTTCCAATTTCTTTCATGTCCTTGCAAACACTTGTTTTATTTAGTTTTTGTTTCTTTACATATTTTGGAAATTATCCCTTTATTAGCTATACTAGGGGCCCGGTGTGCACTGCAGGGGGGGGGGTGTCCCTCAGCCCAGCCTGCCCCCTCTCACATACTGGGAGCCCTCAGGGAATGTCCTAGTGATAGCTTAGGCCCGCTCCCTGCTCCCTTTGGGGAGCAGACTTAAGCAGCAGTCTGAATTCCCTTTGTGGGAAGCGACCGGGCTAATCAGGGGAAAGTACCAGCCCCATCACCCACCTGCTGCAGCCATTGCCAGTCAGGTGATTAGGGAGGCTGAGCCACTGGGCCCTATAGGACACCTGCTACACAAGACCACTGTATCAACTCAAGGAGACTTAGCAGCTACCCAATACATAGAAACATACACAGGGAAGCAGCCAAAATATGGAGACATGTCACAAATGAAACAAACATGTCACAAATGAAAGAAATGGAAGAAAGCAAACTATTAGATATAGAGTTCAAAACCACAGTTATAAGGTTACTCAAGAATCTTCTAGAAACCTCCAAGGAACTTAGTGAGACCTTCAAGGATCTTAGTGAGAATACTAAAAAAATGGAAAAGGACTAGTCAGAAATTAAGCATACACTGACTGAAATAAAGACTATTATACAGACTCCCAACAGCAGACCAGAGGATCGCAAGAATCAAGTCAAGATTTGAAATATGAAGGGAAAAAAAACACCTAACCGGAAAAGCAAAATGAAAAAAGAATCCAAAAATATGAAGATAGTGTAAGGAGCCTCTGAGAGGGCAGGGGACGCCCAGCCCCCCCTCCCAGGCCTGATGCCTCGGCCAGAGGAGTTGATCCTCATCACCCTCCGATCACCAATCACCGGATTGGCCCCTTGCCCAGGCCTGACGCCTCCGCCAGAGGTGTCAGGCCTGGGCAGGGGATCCCCATTTTCTCCCGATCACTGGCTTCTGGGCAGCTTCTGGGGCTTCTGGGGCCAGCCTGTGGCCCAGATCGGATCCAATCATGAGCGGCAGGCAGGCGGCTTCTGGGGGCGCACATGGGGGCCTGGATGGCAGCTAGCGCTGGCTGCTGTGCTGTCCCACCCTGCCTGCAGTATGCAAATTAGCCGCCATTTTTGTTGGAGGTTAATTTGCATATCATGCTGATTAGCCAATGGGAGGCGTAGCGAAGGTATGGTCAACTATCATGTTTGTCTATTATTAGATAGGATGATTTGCAAATATTTTCTCCCATTCTATAGGTTGTGTGACTACAAAGTACAGACAAAAGAAGCAAAAATTGTCAGGTGGAATTATATCAGTATTTAAGATTTCAAAATTGAAATATAACCTATTTGTAGAAAAAAAGTGTATAAATGGGAATTATTATAGAGTAGAGCCATTCATATAACAGTACACAGAATTAAAACATTGTTAGCACTCCAGAAGTCTTTTGTGCTTGATTGAGGTCAGTACTTACCCTCCTATCCAAAGATTACCTCTAGTCTGTCTTCTAGCACCATATATTAGTTTTGCCAACATATGAACTTTATATAAGTGGAAGCATACAATAGATTCTCTTTTGTATTTTACTTCCTCTGTCAATTTTTAAAATATTATTTTTATTGTTGAGAGTATTACAGATGTCCTAATTTTTCCCTCTGTGCCCCTGTACACCTGGCTCCCACCCCACCTCAGACCTTCTGTCAAATTTTTAATCTAGCATACTTTGATGGGCATTTAAGTTGTTTTGAGTTTTTAAATATTGTGACTAATGTTGCTATAAACATTCCTGCACATGTATTTTGATACACCTATGTATGTGATTCATTATGGTATTTCCTTAGCTGGGTTCATCAAAAATCTGAGCCTGAGAAAAAAGTTTATGTGCTATTACTTTATTAGGGAGCATATTCCCAAGGTAACTAAGTCTCAGAAGTCAGGAAAGTCAACAAAAGGATGTGTTACTGAGCTGACCACCACTTGGAGCAAACATATCTAATAGGTTATATTGCTCAATCTCAAAATTAATCTCATCTTTGAGAGGATATAGGGACCATCTCAGGACAGTCTGGCTGTGGGAAGAAAGAGAAAATTATTTATTCATTCATTCCTAGCATCTGTTCACTAAATATACACTGAGTGGCCAGATTATTATGACCACCTGACCTTTGTAGGCAAATTAGCTATAATTTCACGCTGAAGTTGCTAGAGGACCAGATCATTACAAACGTCTGAATAGCACAACATACTAAGTATCATTGTTGACCAGGATCATCCTATCATGTTGATGGTGTATCCCAATGGAGATGGCTTCTTCCAACAAGACAATGCACCATGCCATGGTGCTCATATTGTGCAGGAGTGGTTTCAAGAACATGAAGGAGACCTTACCTTGCTTAGGTGGCCCCCACAATCACCAGATCTCAATCCAATTGAGCATTTGTGGGATGAAGTTAAAAGAACCATCAGACAGGTGCTTCCACTACCATCAAATCTCACAGAACTGGACAATGCTATTCATCAGGCATGGTGTCAGATTCCTCGCATCACCTTTCAACATCTGTTGGAGTCAATGCCAAGAAGAATCACTGCAGTATTGAAGGCAAAAGGTGGCCCAACGAAGTACTGATGGGGTGGTCATAATAATCTGGCCACTCATCATGCTGC